>NC_138916.1:3507410-3588955 GCF_965231255.1 Vanellus vanellus | reverse complement strand
GGTGTTTCACCAGGCCCGGTGCCGGCCCCCTCCGGCGATCCGTAGGGGGCGGGGCCTGGCGCCGGTGCCGCGCGCGCTGGCGGGAGGAGGCGGAGAGGAGGAGGGGGTGGGGGGGCGGTGAGAGGGGTGCCCGGTGCTCGCGCGGGCGCTCGCGCGCCCCGCCCCGCCGGGCGCGAACGGGGCGGGCGGGGGGGGGGGGGCGGGTGGCGGTTGTCCCGGCCCCGGCATGGCGGGAGCGGCGGGCGGAGCGTGCGGCGGCCGCTGGGCGCGCTGCGAGGCGGGCGCCTCCCTCCCTCCTCCCCCCCCCCCCCCCCCCCCCCCCCCCCCGCCGCCTCCGCCCCGCCTCCCGCCCGGTGCCGCGGCGGGACCGCCCCTCCCGCCCTCCCGCAGCGCACGGTACCGGCCGCGCTGCGCGGCCGCTCCTCCTCCCCCCCGCCCCGTACCCCCTCACCCCCCCGGGTGTGTGTGTGGAGGGGGGGGGTACCGGCTCCGGTGTGTGTCGTGTCTGCCCCCCCCCAACTTCCCCGGAGAAGTTCCGTTTTGGGGTACCCTTCCCCCGTCGCTCCTCAGCCCCTCTCCCCAAATAGCATTTTTTCACCCCAATTCCACAGCGATGTACGGGCGGTAGGGGAACCGGAGAGTTCCGCTCGCGCGCGTTTAATTAATTATTTTTTTTAAATTTATTTATTTATTTTAATTAACCGTTTTTTAGTAGTCCCTTTACGACGCGTCCTCTCGGCGCCCGCAACTCGCTTTGCGCTCCATAATTCAAACACACCCCCCCCTCCCCAGTTTTTGATTCTTCAGGGCTGCTCTACAACCGCCGGAATGACCACATCCCGGGATTTTTTTCCCCGGAATCGCACGATGCCGGACGGTGGTGGGGGGGAAATTCAGAGAGCTTTAAAATTAGCCCGGTGTCCGCTCACACTCGTGTCTCTTCCGATTTTCTCGCCCGTGCGCTGATAGGTAGAGGTACCCCCCCCCTCCCCCCCAGAAGAAAGCCATCCGTTTGCGCCGCTCCAACGATACAAAACTAACACCGTAATTTGGTGAAAATCGCGCCGGAGCGAGCGGTTTCGGCGTCTGCAACTGTGGGTGGGTTTTTGGTTTGTTGGTTTTTTTTTTTTTTTTTTTTTTTTTGCAGCTCAGAGGCATCAAAAACCCGTTCCGTGCGCTAACGCCTGGCGTAAGGATGACCTGGCGCCTCTTTCCGAACTTGTTGCTTTTGTAATCGTCGGTCGCGCTAAAAGGTGTGGGGGTCAGGAAACAAGGGGGAAATGCCCAATTTATTTCTACCTGCTGCTCCCGACTCGTAAATTTTATTTTAAAAATACCCTTTCGAAGAGGTATGCGTTGTTCTAAAATATTGCGCTGTTAATACTTCATAATAAAATGGCACCTTATGTTGATGCAGGAATTTTAAAGCACCTGTAAATTCCTTCGTCGCATCGCAGTGCCTTGGCAGCCTGGTGTCAGCCAGAAAAAACCCCACACTTTTTAGGGTCTTTCCTTGGGTGGAGATAGCAGTTTTTCAGTCCGGTGCAGCTCTTTGCGAAAGGAATCTGCGCTTTCCTCACCCCAAAAAAGCGTCTCGTCCCTCCCACCACCCCCCGTCTGGTTAAGACGCACAGTTTGGGTGTGAACTGGGTTCGAAAAGCTCCAACGTGGTTGTTCCCCCCCCCCCCCCCCCCCCCCCCCCCCCCGATAAAATGGCAGTAAGTTGCTCAAGTTTGGGGAAACCCTGGGGGATTTAGACCCCTTTTGGAAGCAGGGTGGGGAAGGGGGGATGGTTTTCCCCCGCCACCCCTCTCCCCAGCCCGGATTGCTGGGGGGGGTGTGTGTGTGTGGTGGGGGGGGGTGGGGGGAACCCCTCGGCGCAGGCTCCTGGCACGCGTGGGTCTTGGAGCTGGGAGCATCGCCTTGGAATTGGCAGGCGGATCATTTACGTTTCCAGGATTTATGAATCGTTTTCTGTCCAGATTGCCGTTCTGGTCTTCTCTAGCGTTGGAAAGCTTTTATGACTCTTAAAGCTGGGGAGGGGGGGAGGCGGGGGGGGGGGGGGAGGAAGAGTCCCGTTAGTAGCTGTCATTTCAGCCTGGTAAGGCTGAGGGGTGCGTTTTTTGGGGACGGGCTGCTTTTTTTCCAACTTTTGTAGTGCCTCCTCTCTTTTTTTTCTTTTTTTTTATGAAGAAAATGTTCTTTTTTTTATTAAAAGAAGAAGACATAAAAGTATTTGGATAATTCACTCTGCGCGTGGGGAAAGTGCAGTCGGGAAACGGGGCAGAACGCTGCTAACCTCCGTATTGGGGTTGCTGAACAAGCTGGGTCATGTTCTGGAAGTGGTGCGACTGGGTTAGCGCCCAGCCAGAACCTGAGCCGGCTGCTTTCTAGCAGGCGCCGTGATATATACGGCGTCAAAATCCTATAGGGGACTTGTCCCACAGGACATCCCCGACAGCTCCGGAGCCGTCGCTGAGACTTAACGCTTGCTGCTCCTGAGTTTTGAGTTCTTTCTCCCTGGAGAGGAAACCTTTTAAAAAGGCGTTGTTGGCAGCCGTGCGGTTTCCCTGCCCTTTTTTCAGAAGGGTCCTCGTTCCGCGGGGAGCAAAATCCTCTCGTGCGGCGCTTTCACGACTCGTTCCTGCGGATGGCGTTTAGACACTGGCGTGTTGCGGTCCCAACAGGTGCTGGGGCAGCCGACCTTCCCGATTTGCTTTCTTCCTGTTCTCTTATTTGCCTTTTCGCTTTTGATTCTGACACCTATTTTAACAGCCGATGGCTAATGCCAGAAGACCCCGATCGGAAAACCCGATGTAAAAAAAAAAAAAAAAAAAAGGTGGATTTTTGCCATCTTATTTGGTGGGAAGGCGGGGAGCGGAGCTGCCATGGGGGAGAGGCAGTTTTGCGAGGGATGAGGAGCATCCCCAGGCTTTTCTTAACCTCCGTTGCTCCCACGGAGGGCTGAGCAGGCGTGAGGAGGGAGCCGTGAATCCAGCCTTGTCCCCCCGCTTTGTTCCTTCTCTTTCTGTGTCAGCGCTGCTGTTCCTCTCCTCTCCGCGGTACCGGAGGGGAAGGGATGCGCTCCACTTAACGTTGATCGGTCCCACCGGCTTACGCCGGGCAGATGGATGGGGAGATCCTCTGATGAGGTTGGCGGGGTAGAATTTCATCATCCCGGTGGTGTTACTGAGATGCGACATGCCTTTTTTTTTTTTTTATTTATTTTTTTCTTGTTTTACCAGCTGAAGGATCCTGTATGCGTTAGCGATTTGTCTGCCTGATGCATCCTACCTGTAGCACTTGAGCAAAGCTGGTGAGCTGGGAGGTCGCACGGGTGGGAAGATCAGAGGTGCGTTCCTACACGATGCCCTTTCCCTGGGAGGGAGAGCACTAAAAACCTCAGAAAAGGAAAAAAAAAAAAACCCCGAAAAGAAAAGAAAAAGAAAAGAAAGAGCGTGTATTTTTCATCCTCCCGTAGGCAGAATGTAGTGTACTCAAACTGAAGTTAAAAGATAGTTTGGGTAGAAGCGATGCCGGGGAAAGGGGATGCAGTTCCTCGTGGTCTGCGTAGAGCGGGACTCGGTGCGTTCAGTGGCTGCTGCGCTACGTGCCTCGGGTTAGTGCTTTTAACCAAGGAAAGTACCTGAGATTTGTGACTTGCTTTCGGTCTGGTGCAGTCCTTGCTGTATTTTTGAGGCTTTTTCCCCACCCCCACCCCCCCCTATCCCCAAATTAAGATTACAGATGATGCAATTTGAATTGGGGCTTTCTAAACCTTAAGAGTCGTGGGCTGTAGGGGGATGCCAGAGCTGTGCGTTCCGTTTCTGAGAAGACGACGTAAAATAAGCGTCATAGAGTCACCTCGGTGGAGGGTGGCTAGCTGATAGGAGGCTTTGACACCACCGATGGCAATTATATATATTTATCCGCGAAACACCTTTTCACGTTAGCTGGGCTTCGCCTTCGGTGAGGATGCTGAGAGAAATCGCTTGCCCCCGAGAGGCGAAGTGGGTGGAACTGCCCCTTGGAGCGGCGGGTTTCGGTGAAATCGGTTTAAAATGACGCGTCTAAGTCTTGGGTTTTGTCACAGCCTTTCTGCCGTATCGGCCGTCCGGCGGGGCGGTAGGAGGGATAGGACTTGCTACACAGCAGATCATCCCGGCTTTTGAATGGAGAGGATCCTTGGGAGATGCCGCGGCGGGACCTCGGGGAGGAAACGAACGGACCTTCGGAGCGATTGCTGGCGTTTTTTTTTTTTCTGCCCGGTTTCTGCCCTGGTGCTGGTTTTCTCGCCCCCTCGGAGCTTTCCCGCGCTCTGTAGAGTGTCGGTGGTGGTGGATGCAGAGCTAAGGTCGCCAGTCTTCGTCTAGGTACAGCAGGCTATCAAAATCATCTCTCTGCTAGGATTAAAATAGCCTGCGAATTAGTAATCTTCGTTAAGCGGCGGTCTGCTGGGAGCCGCTCTCGCGCAGAGGGTGCAGACCCTAAGTAGGAGTTCAGCGAGGTGTTACCTGAGAAGATTGATTAATGCCATTGACTGTTGTCTATAACATTGACTATATATATATTTTGACTATAAGAGGAAATTTTAAAGTTGAAGCAGGTACGGGGCTCGGATAGAAGCAGAGTCTATGCTATGTTAGTGGAGGTGAGGGGGATTCAGAGCGGGGGGGAGGGGGAAAACTACAGGAGCTTTAATTTTCACTAAACAGAAGCTGTTAACGTCGACCGTGCAACAAGCTGGGTTTCTGTGAGATTGCTCCCTGGGTCTGCGAGAATTAGGAGCTTCAAAAACACGCTGTGTGCGGTAACGTGTCCTCGGTGCTGCCACGATTCCCGCAGCCTGAGATGTTTAGTGGCTCCGTGGGGGGGAAAAAAGGCTTCTCAGTCAGCCTAAGGTGGCATTTTAATCCTCGTAAGGGCACACGAGTCTTCCAGCCATCTTCTGTCCTCAAACAGCCTCTGCTTTCAAGGTTGATTAGTCCATCCAGAGCGACGAGTGCGGAGTGTTGCTTTGGGGAGTGAGACACGAGGCTGGGACGCTTAACAGCCACCACGCCACGTATACACCATGTGTACGTATATATATATATATATATATATGTATACACACACGCACACCCCCCCTTATCGCAAGCCGCGCGTTAAGCCTGCTGGAACCATTTCACTTCTTTATAGTAAATCACGTGTGAATTTTTTCTTTTGAGAATGTTCCCGCTTTGGGGATATTGGTGTACGCAGCTCTTGGTGGCTCCCGGAGGGAAGGAAAGCTGTTGCGCCCTTAAGGGTAAGGGCTGAACCAGCCCAGGAGATCAGAAGAAAGCGAAAGGATGGGCTGGGGTACCAGTATTTAGGGTAGGAAGGTGTCCGAATGGGTGAGCGGGTTATAAATAGATACCACCAAAGCTTTGCCGGGACTACTCACCCGGTGGGCCATTGTCATGCAAAATCCTGGCTAGCTCTGCGTGCGGGATGGTGGTGCGTGGCCAGATTTGCCGGCATCGCTGGGTTTAGTCCCGGCCCTATTAGCATAAAACCGTAAGTTTTTCCAAAGCTGAATGCCGGGCTGCGGTTGAGGGGAGCGGCTCCGAGTTCACCTGCCTGGCTCTTCATTTGTCAGCAGAGACCAGTGGAATGAAAAGACGACCAACGCAGGCGCCGGTAGCAAAATGAGCTCCCGGAGCGGGCTCCTCCTCTTTCGGAGCGCACGGTGGAGGTCAGAGCTACTTAGGATTTTGTAACTTGTCAATAAGACCCAGTTTAGCGAGTTTTCTCCTTTACTTGGGGTTGAGGAGTCCTCCTCTGCCCCTGCCGACCCTCTTCTACCTGCCAGTGCTTTGGGGACCTGATAAGGGACTCTGTTCGGAGAGTTAAACTCGAAGAGCAACTCCCAAAAGAAATGAAGTCATCTTCCCTCGTGTCCTACCCCGTCCGAGTGAAAGGAGAGACTAGCGGAGAGGGACACGGAGGGGAAGAACGCTTCGTTGCGCCAAGCCTTGCGTTTGCAAGCCCGCCTTGATCTAGTCTGAACCTCCATCCTGCCGGTTCCCGTTTTACTTATTTGACGTGCGCCGAGATATTGGTGAACGATCTTTGGGTTATTTGGTTAATGACAGGTTTAGGCTGTGAAGAGCTGTCCTGACTTGGTAGATGACAATTGGCTCGGTTGGCTGTTGTGCCATTATTCTGGAGGAGCTTCGTTCCCTCTTGTTTATCCGCGTGTCCGCGTTAGAGATGAATGTGCCGAACTGCAGAGGACTTGCTTCGGGGAGGTTCTGGTGAATGAGAGGCTGAAGAGGGTGGATTTCACTCTGTTCTCTGTCCGTCGAACACCCTAATAGGCGGTAATAGGCTTTTGAGCACCCGGTGCTTTGATGAAGAGCAGGTAAGATCTCAAGGATGGCAATAACTACCGATGCGTAAAAAACAGCACTGCAGTTTGCTCGCAGAAGAGAGGAGGTGAGTAGTTCAGTCAAACAGAGCGAAGAATTCGTGGCACTTTGGGGAGCGGGACAGCAGCAAAACGACCTGTCAGCTTCGAAGTGAAACGACGTTGCCTAAAGACAACTTGGGAGTAGGGCAGGAACGTGTCTGTGCGTTGGGGAAGAAAAAGTACGGGAGAGTCAGCGGGGGGAGAGCTGCTGGTTGGGGCTCACCGGTGTCCCCGGCAGGCACGCGGGGTGCCGCGGAGCGTGCCAGCACCGCTCCGCTCGGCGCCAGCGAGTGGGGCCAGGATGCCGGGAGGACCACGGCCGTGTGGCATACGTTGTCCAAAATACTCCTGGCAGCGGGCGTGTGGGTTCCACGGAGGTTACGCGTGTCTTAGGCGTATTAAACGGAGAACGCTTTACTTTAGGGCTTCGTAAACGATTTAAAAAATCTGACCATGCATCCTGCTTTTTGCCTCCTTCTTCCTCCCACATTCCTGAAGCATCTCTCGGAGCTGGCTGTCGTCCTGCCCCGACTCTCCAGGAGGTTTTTTCTGCTTTCAGTGTCGGCAACTTTGTCCGAGCTGTGTGTAGGTAACGCACTCTCCCCAAGTCTGTTGTGTTCAAACACTGCATTTGTTGCGCTTTGCATCGCTCGGCGTCTGCGTGTGCTTTGGATGCCCGTACTAGCAACATCCTTGAAGCGGGACTGAAGAAATCGTCAACTTTTGAGCCGAGTATTTTATTGCTAACAATTAGGCTGTATTATTTGTGATTAAAACACAGCTGTACGTTTCATGCAGAGAGCTGAATCTTAATTCCACGTTCCTATCTCGAGATATCGGTCGCCTAAATGAACAGACAGAAACTCGCCCTACCCGCTCCTGGTGAATTTGGGGTCCACGGCGCTGGCAGGGAGCGGTGAATCGATTGCCTTTGTTAATCGGTGTGTTTTTTTTCCCAGGTTTTGTAGTGCTTCCCGAGCATGAGTTCAGAATGAAGCGGCGATTGGATGAGCAGGAGTCACCCGTGTACGCGTCGCAGCAGAGACGTATCACCAGCAGCACCGAAGCTTTCCAACACCAGCACCGCGTGCTTGCCCCGGCGCCTCCGGTATATGAGGCGGTTTCGGAGACCATGCAGTCTGCCACGGGGATCCAGTACTCGGTAACTCCCAGCTACCAGGTGCGTGTGCCTTAGCAGCGTCTCGGCTGCGGTGCTGCTGAGCCAGCGCCGTGTCCTTTCACGGTAGAATTCTCTATTTCAGACGTGGGTTTCCTAAAGAAAAAAAATCAAGATCGGGCAAAGTGCTTATCGCACATCTCGTTTTAAGCGCTTGCTGTAGGACGATCAGCTTCATTCGCGTCTACCCGAACACCCACGTGGTGCGACTTGGCTTTTTTGAACATGATTCTTTTAGCGGTTCTCTCGAATCACGGTCTTTGAATCTTAGAGGCAAGTGTGTGTGCAGGGCTTTTTCTCCGTTTTTCTGTCTGTTTTTTTGTTTTTTGTTTTTTTTTTTTTTCCCCAGGTTTATTCTTATGGTTGCCCCGTCGCAG
The DNA here is from genome assembly GCF_965231255.1 of Vanellus vanellus. Classification (NCBI taxonomy): domain Eukaryota; kingdom Metazoa; phylum Chordata; class Aves; order Charadriiformes; family Charadriidae; genus Vanellus; species Vanellus vanellus. Next base: position 3,580,965 of record NC_138916.1, on the reverse strand, counting down.
GTGTATGATATCTTGGGTCACCTTAAGCTTAACAGACTGGGTCAGATCAGCATTTAGATTGGAGACTTTCAGGAAAATTGAAATATTTCAGAAAACGTTACCCCAGAGTCATTAGGTGGCACTCTCCCCTCTGCCAGCTGGGGAGAGGGAAAAAAAAAAACCAAAAACTTTGAGTGCACTGGAGATACCTCCCAGGGAAAGGCAGTTCCTGTGTTGTCTTTGCCACGTGTTTGGCGTGTTGCATCTTCCACCCATGTGTTGCTGCTGAGCTGCCCTCCCTGTCGAGTGCCTAATTTCACACACAGCTTCGTCCGTACTTCTGCAGAAGGGATGTTTGCGCTGATAGTAGCGGCCACAGAGCCTGCGGGCAGGGACTGGCAGCGGGTGTGTTTGTGCTGGCAGTCCTTCCTAAAAAGAGCTTGAATGGATCAGCGAGCAAATCGTTTTGTGTTCCTGAGAAGGCTTAAAAAAGTATATCCCATCTAAAAGAGGCTCGATTGGAAAACTAAGTTTGCGAGAAATGGAAAGTAATTTTTTTAAAAAAAAAAAATTTAAAGGGTGATTGAATGGATTTTCCAAATTAAAACTTTTCTGGTTTAGTGGATGAAGGAGGCCCGAAAGGCACGCGCCTTCTCTCCCTTTTCCCAGGTTTTCTAGGGGAGATAGCAAGCTGAGTTTTCCCCTGGGTCTGCTGGGGCCGGAGAGCTCCAGTTTGATTTCAAGAGTGTGGAAGCCCTGTAAGAGTCATTCATTCAAATTATTGCTTGTGACACTAAGCGGCTTTTTTAGAGAAGATGGAGAACCTTTACTCTATCAGACTGAAAACCCCATTTCATGCTCCCTTTCTTTATGTTAATGTTGGCGACTAGACAACCAGTGAGTCCGCAGGCTGGAGAGAACCTGCGCTTGCAACGTGTTTGCAGAGAGGGCTCTCCTCTCTTTGGAGTGTAGGATGAGAGTTGTCTTGTTTTGTTTTTAGACCTCCAGGCCGTTCTTGAAGAAAACAAAACACGTTTTTCGAGTCGGCCTGTTAACATTTGTGCCCTGGTTTTAAGTTCAAACTGACCGTTTTCTGCTCCCTTAAAATCTTAACTTGTGTCTCCGCGTCTGGGAAGACCGATCTTGCTGTGTCCCCTGCAGCGAGTGGAGGCGGCTGCGAAGCTGCGGCCATACGTGATGTCCTCTTTGCCTTTCCAGGTGTCGGCCGTGCCGCAGAGCTCGGGCAGCCATGGGCCAGCCATCGCCGCCGTCCACGGCGGCCACCACCACACGGCGCCGGTGCAGCCTCACGGGAGCCAGGTGGTGCAGAGCCACGCTCACCCCACACCGCCGGCCGTCCCCGTGCAGGGCCAGCAGCAGTTCCAGAGGCTCAAGGTAACGCCGAGCATCGCTGCCTCAAGTCAACCGACCTCTGCCTAAATCCCGGGGCAACCCGGAGACCTTTTTGTATTCGGTGTGTAGGGGAGACCTCCTCGCAAAGCCAGTTGGGGACCTCCTAAAAGCTTCCTCTTCGGAAAGCTGTTGAAGGCAGAAAGGGACTTCTCTTTCTGCCGAAGCCCTCTTGTTTCAAATACCCGTAATTAAAAAAAAAAAAAAAAAAGGACTTGCTGGGAAAAGATGGGGGGCAGGAAGGGAAAGGAGGACGTATTGATCTGGGTTTTCATACGAATGGGTTAAATCGCCAAAACATTTGGTGCTTTTCTGAACACATGGCTTATGTGGGTGGTTGCGTGGGAGTAGTTTGGGAGTAAGGAAGGCTCTATTCTCAGATAATGCGCTATAAAGTCCTTAAAAAAAGAGAGAACTCCACCAAAAATAACCCATTGAAGTGGCTACGTTTGGTTCAGCTCTAGCGAGAAGGCACATATATATAAACTGATGCCTATTTCTTAGTCTCTTCCAAATACAGTGCGAGTCTCTTCCAGTTTGGGTGGAACCCACTGCCTCGTTGGGCGAGAGGCTTCCTTTCGCTGAGTGTAGGGCGCTTCATTTCTAGAGACCCTTGAAAATGGTTTCTTAATGTGAGGTTCTTTCTCTCCCAGTGAACTCGATGGCAAATCCTCTGCCGATGTAAAACTGGGGCTTTCTTCCTTTGCTGTCGTTTAATTTCAGCCAAAAAAGAGGTCCTGCGCGTAGCTCTTGCAGCTGACGAGCGCGTGGCCTGGCTGTCGGAGGCGATGGCGACCCAGAGCTCTCGGTTTAGGCTGTGGCTGTTCTTTCAGTACATCTGCAAATGGGATGTTGGTACACCAACGGTTCATAAACTTCTTGCCGTTTGAGGTGTAAAACAATTTACCGCCCACAGTTGCCATTTTCGAAATCCTTATATGTCGAACTGAAATGTCTGGCTTTTAGGAAAAAAAAAAAAAAAAAAAAAGCGCAAGCGTGTACCTGGCAGAGATCTACTACGCGGAATATGTCATTTCCACTTTCTGCTTATTCTTAGGCTTCCGTAATAATTTCCACCCATGAATGCAGGAAAAATACTCAGTCTAGTTCTGTTTATCCTAGCAGTTACTTCAGTGATGGTAAATTTGGAATATGGTGTGGTTGGTTATTTTTTTTTTTTTTTTTCTCTCCGAGTAATTCTGCTGATCTGTGTTGCTTTTTTTTTTTTTTTCTTTCCCCTTTTTGTTTCTTTTTGGTACAGTTTTCTCTTGTGAGGCGGGAGTGGGGAGTGAGTATCTCTTATTCAAGCGGTGCTGTTAGTACACTAACCGGGCTCATGATCTTTTTGCTCCTTAATTCCCTGCCCAGGCTCAGGGCTAACAGCTGTGTTTTCAAATAATGCGTGTTTTGCAGAACAACGGGAGGTGGAATAAAAACCTGCTCTCTGCTAACATAACCTGTCTGGTCTGTCCCCAGGTGGAGGATGCATTGTCTTATCTTGACCAGGTGAAGCTGCAGTTTGGTAGCCAGCCACAGGTCTACAATGACTTCTTGGATATTATGAAGGAATTTAAATCTCAAAGGTAATAAGCTGCATTTTGCTTCTTCCTTGCGGGTTAGAAAGAGTGTACGGGGGCACAGAGCGGGAGCTAAATTCTGTCCTTCCGCGTGCAGAGTGACACAGCTCTAGCAGCAGTGTAAAAGCAGTTGCGCGCTTTCTTTTCTGAAAGTCAGACGCGTCCCTTCCTTCCTACTAAATCTCTGCGTAGAGCGGGAGTTCACGAGTTCAGCCTTGAATAGCTGATTCATCCGGTTGTCTGCCCGTTAATAACGGTCGGGCTCGGGACGAGATCTCGTAGCTATAAAATGCCGTCAAGGCTAATGAAATAATTCTAATGTCATTCTTAAGTTCAGCGATGTATTCGTAGGAATCGCTTTTGCTTCGTTTTCGTACGTTAGAGATGATAAGGTAAAAATTCCAATGGAAAATTCTTGTGTGGAGGACGCGGTGTGCCGCTGAGAGGGTCTTCGAGGACAGTGACACTTCGATCTTATTCCTCCTTCAGTATTGACACCCCCGGAGTGATCAGCCGCGTATCGCAGCTCTTCAAGGGTCACCCAGACTTGATCATGGGTTTCAACACCTTCTTGCCGCCCGGTTACAAGATCGAGGTGCAGACCAACGATATGGTGAACGTGACAACGCCAGGGCAGGTTCACCAGATCCCCACTCACGGCTTGCAGCCCCAGCCGCAGCCCCAGCCGCAGCATCAGTCGCAGCCTTCAGCGCAATCGACCCCGACGCCAGCGCAGCCAGCGCCGCAGCCGCCGCCTGCCAAAATCAGTAAGGTAAGGGGCTTTGAATGACACACGGGGGTGCTGCTGCCTCCAGCCGAAACTGGTAAGGAGCTAGAGGAGCGAAAAAGGAACTCCCGCCCTGCTTTTTCATAGTGGTCGCGGACCTGCCGGTGTTGCGCTTCTGCTGCTGCATTAGTTTCTCCTTTTCAAACTTCAAGGTGCGTCGTAGTTGACTTGACAATAATTCAAGTAAGGGTTTGGAAGAGCCTTGTTGCTTTCAGTGGGAAACTGAAGGACGCTGAGAGCATCCGGTAAAATGTACGCGTGTCATTCAAAGAGTGATCCAGCAGCCCCAGGGAAAAGGTCTCCGAAATGTGTTTGACTTTGCAAGAAGGGCTTCCTGGTTAAAGCGCCGGGCACACATTGCCTGCTTTTGCGTATATCGTCTCAGAATAACTGAAGTCCCAAGAAATTCTCCGTAAAACAGAGGCCATGATAAAGGTGTTGCTCTTGCTGTGAAAGCGCGCGTGTGGTTTCAAATGCTTGGGGCAATTAAGCCTTTAGAAGAGCTTGATTAGTTGTTTGGTAGATTCTGCTGAGACGTTCCAGAGTTCGTTTACCTGTGCCAGATGTCAAAGCTTTTTTTTCCAAAGAAGTAGTACTTGCTTTCAGTAAAGAGGTGACCGTCTCTTTCTCATCCCTGTGGGCTAAGTGGTTTTCTCCCCGTGTCGTCGTCACCCCGCAAAGAGTTGAACTATTTTTGCTGAAGCTTTAAAACGAACCTGAGGCACACGCCACGTATTGAGGTGAGATTTCCTTTCCGGGCAGGTACGGAAAGGCAGGATGTTGTAAGAGGATGCTTCTGGCTATCCGAAGACCGTCAGTAGTGAAAACTCCACGTAATACACGTTTGGAAGGTGACAGGGATGAGTTTTTCCATTTGCATTTAAAATTACCACCTCAAAACTGCTGCTAAATTTTCCTGTGGCTGTTAGGTATCTATTAAGTGTATTTAAGATAATTAATCTGAGCGCCTTATCTGCCTGCTCTTTGTCTCAATATTGAAAGAAATTCCAGCTTTCCCTTGCTGTTGCCTTTACGCATCCCAGAATTCTTCACTAGGGGTAACGTAACTTGCAGTGTTGGAGCAAGCCATACCCCTGCGTTTTGGCTGTGTTAAATTTTTTTTTTTTGTGGCTCTTGTCAGATTTCAGTCAAAAGCGATTAGCGAGGAAAATCGACTGTTAATAACAGCAGCTTGAATGGGCCGGGTGTTTTGTCTTCCCCATGAAGTGTCGTCTCTCCCGACCCGCTAAATATTTGTCTATTCATTTGCTTTGGATAGTTTCCTTCTGCTTAGTCTGTGCTTCTGTCTAATCTTTAAATTAATCTTTAAATCCCAACTCTGACCGCGAAACGTGACTTCTTAATTTTGGCTCTTAACTGCAGTTTCTGCTTAAACCGCCAGTAGGAAATGTTCAATTTAGGAAAGATGATGTGAAAATTCCCTAGACCTGTAAAGGGAATAATTGTTTAGTAGCAGTTTCAAAAGGCCAGTTTTTTAAGGAAGTGCAGCAAAAGTCGTTCAGGGCCAGGAAACGGGAAGAAGTTTTTTACCTGGATGTGGTAGCAGGAGATACCGTCCATCTGTGATATTCCGGCTCTGTTGGATCCGTGTCGTTCCACCATTGGCATCAGCTACGGTTACGTGCTGGGTTGATTCCTCTGGATATGGTGCGCGAGTGGAATAAAAGTGCCTTTATTCCAAACGTAAAGCAATCTGCTGATTTCTAACACGGCTTCTTTTCTTCTTAGCCATCCCAGTTGCAGGCACATACTCCTGCCAGCCAGCAAACTCCCCCGATTCCACCGTACGCATCGCCACGCTCGCCACCGGTCCAACCTCATACGCCTGTGACAATCTCTCTGGGAACCACACCAGCCCTGCAGAACAATCAGCCCGTTGAGTTTAATCATGCCATCAACTACGTCAACAAGATCAAGAACCGGTTCCAGGGACAGCCAGACATCTACAAAGCCTTCCTGGAGATCCTCCATACGTACCAGGTGAGTGTTAACGGTGCAGGTTTGAGTGTATGCATGTTTTTTTTTCTCTTTCTTTGCCGTGGGAGCTAACTGTGCCTCTCCAAGACTTGCGTTCAAGTCTTCTGCTGGATTAGCATCGGCCAGCAAGCTAAGCAGAGCTCTTGCAAGTGAAGAGATGGCGTAACAGCATGAAATAATAGAGTTTGGTCCATCATCTTTACTTTGCAAGCGTCTAAAAATTGCCTTTTTTAAAATCCTATTTGACATTTTTCCGTGAGCGTGGATCGGGAAGAGACAACGTGGCCATAGTACTATGTTAAAAGTAAAGAAACTTCTTCTTTGATCAGCATCCTACTAGTCCAGGGCTGGCTGGGCATTTAGCGTGATTCCTTAATTAAGATGCCAAGACCTTTGCTGTTTCACTCTTTTTTTTTCCCATTTTGTCACTTAAGTAGTTCCTGCGTTCTTTCTTCTGACGCTTCTCCTCTTTCCTATGACAGAAAGAGCAGCGTAACGCCAAGGAGGCAGGAGGTAACTACACGCCGGCGTTGACGGAGCAGGAGGTGTACGCGCAGGTGGCTCGTCTCTTCAAGAACCAGGAGGATCTGCTCTCGGAGTTCGGGCAGTTCCTGCCTGATGCCAACAGCTCTGTGGTGAGTCGTCTTGGAGATAGACTGGAACGGAGCTACCTAGCGGAAAGCCGTTTCTGGATCTAGCCAGAGTTTGGAAAAACGTGCTTTTGCCGTTTGGTTCTTGGGTTGGGTTTTGGGTTTTTGTTCTTTTTTTTGAGTGATCTTTTCCTGAGTGCGGGAATGGGGTCAGGGCGATAGACTGTGTTTTCTGGTCATAACTTGTCTTTTAAATACAATCCCTTTGCCTAAAAGGGTTGTCCTGAGACCGCGGTAACTGCAGTAGAATACATTGCTCACCTAGAGCTAGGAGGAGCAGGCATATTTGGTTTTTTGCCTGGATGTGTGGAACTCGGCTCTAATGGTCTTATGGGTTTGTCTCTAAATAAGCTGTTAAGTAAGACAACTGCAGAGAAAGTGGAATCGGTAAGAAATGATCACGGTGGCACAGTGAAGAAGCCACAGCTCAACAACAAACAGCAAAGACCCAACCAGAACGGCTGTCAGATCCGACGGCACTCGGGAACTGGAGCGACCCCTCCGGTGAAGGTAAGAGCGTGTGCTGCTCCTTCCACAGCCCTGTATTTTTTTTCTTTTTTTTTTTTTTTTTTTTTTCCCCAGGAGGCTGTGGCAGAGTGGGATGCGTTTTACAAGTCCGTGTGATTTTTCCCGGCGGCGCAGACTGCAGCTTGAGAACACGGGAACTAGTGCTTGCCTTTAAAATAAACTTTCTGAAGCCCTTTTTTTTTTTTTTATAAGCGCAAGGCTTCGTCTCTCGTTTTTACAAAGCGGTGGTGTTATCTGTAGCTGAGGGTAGTAATAATTCCTGACTTTCCTGGGGGAAAAAAAAAATAAAAATAGGGCTTTCCCCGCTTTATTAGGGTGCTGCAGAACGCATGGGGGTTGTTGCAATGGTCAATAAATCAGTGTTCAGCGATGAGGGGGAGATGTGGGGCGCGGAGGTCAAAGTCTGGGTAAAATCGCAAAATAAATTTGCCCAAAATCTGTAGCGGCGTCTCTAAGGCACGTGGGAAGATAAGCCGAGGGAAAGATAAAGGTGTGCCTTGAAAGCTTTGCTGCAGTAGAACTTGGAGGAGAAGCAGCGGAATCGTCTTTGCTCATCTTTCCTACGATAAACCGTATAATACAATGATGAGTGATTATTCTCGTAGCAGAGTTTCCCCCTTTTCAAACGACGTGCGTTTCGAGAAAGCGAGACTTCGTAGTGTAATAAAACGGGTCTCGTGGGCAGGTGGTTTAGTGTTTGTGCGTTAGGGACGAGTTTGCCTGCTTTTTTTTTTTTTTTTTTTTTGCGGATGGGGTATCTTGCTTTGTGATGAAAAGCGTTAGCGCGCAGAATCGTATCATTTAAATCCAGTTATTTACTTCCCCCCCTTCTGCACCTTCTCCTCCCCTTCAAATAAAGGGCAGCGAAATAAAGCGTGTTTTGGAAGCAGCTTTCGGCCTTTCCGAGGGTGTGGAGCACAGCGCTGGCACGGGGAAAAGAAATGCTTTTGCAATGGAATGCAAGAGAGAAAAAAAAAAATACGCTAATTTTAGGGAGGCATAAGACTTAAAGAACTGGGTGAGAGATAGGAAAAAACCCAATTTATTTTGGTAATTTTGAAAACTAGTTAGAAAAGTGAGATACGCTACAAGCAGCGACGGTTTCAGTCGACTAGTTACAGGAGAAGGATGCAACAGTGTATTAAAAATATTTGGAGTTCTGTGCTACTGATTAACCTTTAACAGATTAACTTGTGACAGCCGCTTTCCTGCAAGTTTCCTTACAAAAAAAAAAAAAAAAAAAGCCACCTTTCTTTTATTTGAAAGCAAATGGGGGGGTCGGGAAGGGGAAACCCCGTGTGTGATAGAAAATCAAAATCTGGCAACTCGCTCTGCTGAACAGCCCTTTTTCTCTTTTTCTTTTTTTTTTTCTTTGCCTTTCTTTCTTTTCTTTGCCTTTCTTTCTTCCGTTAACAGAAGAAACCGAAGCTGCTTGGTTTAAAAGACCAGTCTTTGGCGGAAGCCAGCAAACACGGCGTGGGGACAGAATCTCTCTTCTTTGAGAAGGTGAGAAGCGAGGCTGGGAGGAAGCCGTCTGGCCTCATCGATTCGTATTCTTAGCGTGTATACATCTGGATTTTTATCTCGGTGAAGTATGTGGTGTATATACCGCCCTGACAACATTTATCAAATTGACCTCAGATGTATCGTGTGACCTCTAAGTCAGATCCATTGAATTTTTATTTTTTTTTTTTTTTAAAAAAAACATTGCTGATCTTTTTTTACGTGGGTATTTGTGTCTTTTCCCCAAAGGTTGTTCTCCAGTTTTTCACCTGCTGCTGATGCAGTATATTTGCAGGATAGGGAATTATTTTTTTTTTTTTCCCGTAACACCACACTCCAAATTTTTTATTTTTTTTTTTTTTCACCTTTATGAAATCCCCGTACAACCGATGATGTGCGTGGCGTGTCTTGCTGTGTTGGCACAGCTTGCTGTACCCATCCGCGACCAGCTGCCTGCAGCGTGGGAGCTCCGTTTACGGAGCAGCTGATTCATGTCGACGTTGGGGGTTTTTTTGTTTGTTTTCTTTTTTTTTCTTTTCTTTTTTTCTTTTCTTTTTTCCCCCCTGAGAGATGAATCTAATTAATTGCACGGTTGTTACCTGTTGCTGGTTTACCGCGCAGAACGAATGAAGGATATGTGGGATGCTTCCGAGTGGTACCTTGGTGTCTTCCCTAAAATGTCCATACATTTCCTTACGGCTCAGAGGGGAGTATACAGTGAACATAAACGAGTAATATTCATGTGTCGATGAAAGTCTTGGTTGCTCCCTGATGATGCGGTGCATTTTGCAGCGTGCTGTAGACCAGCTAGTGGTAACTGGGAACCAATCTATTGCTCGGAGGATGCGTAGGTGTTAACAGGAGTAAACCTAGAAAGCCCTGCTGTAGAATTATAACCGTAACGACAAATATCTCAGTGATGATAGATCCGATGCCCGATGCCTAGATGCTAACTGTTCTCGTGGGAAAGGTAATGGTGTTGGGATGCATCCTTTGGTTTCCTCGTACGGCAAAGATGGGGGGTTACGGAAGCTGCCTTAGCTGCGGTAACCCGGGCTGTAACGCAGGCGGGGGCTGGAGCGCTGTTAAGAACCCAGGGCTCAGCTCTCTTTCCCCTGCACCCGATTTGCAATATTCTCTGGTGTTTAAGGGCGACCTGGGTGGGTTTGTGGTGCTGCCGTTACGCCTGACGTTGCCCACCATTCCAGCGTTTTGTAATCCAGCTGTTAGGGGGTTCTCGGAGGGATTTCATTCTTCGCTTGCCACTCCTTTCTTCAGGGTAACGCACCGGGCGCTGGCGGTGCAGGGCAACACCCAGCACGGCGATGGCTCACGTCGGGGTCTGTTTGTCTGTCCCTGCGTACGGGGCATGTCCCCCTCTGTTCGGCTCACTTAAAGATTTGCGTTCCCATTCCCCGCGTAATCTCCGTGCATCGCGGGGAAGCGCAGCGTTGAATCCGGGTCTCCCGGACGGCGGAGAGCGTACGCAGCTTGGTCTCGCCCTGACAGCGACTGTGTTCCTCTTGTCTTCCCTCTCTCTCTAAGGTCCGCAAAGCTCTGCGTAGCACCGAAGCATACGAAAACTTCCTTCGCTGCCTGGTTATTTTCAACCAGGAGGTGATCTCCCGGGCTGAGCTTGTGCAGCTCGTTTCTCCGTTCCTGGGGTAAGTGGCGCCCGTTTCCTTACGGGAGTTCGAGACGTTTAATCCGTTTGGTCTGTTTCTGTTGCAAAGCCGGGACAGAAACGCTGACCTTTGCGGTCGTTCAGGGGAATGCATCTCGTGTGGTTGCGTGGCACAGAGGAGGAGGAGGAACGCCGCTCTGGGAGCCGGGCGGTGGTTTTTTGGGCCACAAACTGCATCTGAGATGGAGTCCCCCTGCGCTGCCCACTTCCTCCGCCGTTGGTCGGCTTGACTTTTTTTATCTGGATAGCCTCCCGCTGCTTAATTGTCCGTCCACTAAATGATTGCGGCGGTTGATGTGTGGCAGTGCATTCTCTGACCTCCCGTTCCCTCCAGCTCAGCCCGAGTGTCACGACTGCACGTGGTAAGGTGCCACCTGCTGCCGTAGGGGCGGGAAGATCCCGGTAGTCCTTGGAAAACCTTCAGCGGTAATACTGCAGCAGGTGCCGCGTGCTTTAGGCTTTCGGACTTCTCCTTTATTGGAGCAGGACAATAAGGGCCCGGCTTCAGTTTTTTTTCACGCTGTCCCACGCTGCCCTCCTCTATTCCTGATCCGAGAGGAGATGGGAGAGGGATTCCTAGCTGCGTCTCGGCAGGCTGGCAGCGTTCGAGAGCAGTGCCGGTACTGCTTGCCACGTTTCTTCCTTTTTCAGAAGAGCGAACGGAATTATTTAGCAGCCTGTTATTGCAGTCTCTTGCTCTAGAATCACAGATTACTTCATTTGAGAAAAGAGCGACTGTCTAATTACATAGGAAATGTCACCTAAAAAAAGAGTGCTGATACAGACTCACTAAAATTCCCCAGAACGCAGCTGAATTCTGTCCTGAAGCCAAAAATAAGGAGTACTACAGTTTCAATAGGAATTAGGACTTCCGTAATTGCCGGTAGTGTACAGAACAACTCTGCATTAATCAGCTAACACCAACCGATATCCTCTCATCAACTTTGGGCAGCAAAGATTAATGTTCCTTCTTCCTGCGAATTGGGTTCCTGGTTCCAAGGGAGAAAGCAATAGCAACGTAAATTGGGTTCGGGACCCCATTACATCAGCTACTGTGCAAAGAAACTGCCCCAAGGAGCTTCCACTCTCTCCGGAGCTCCACTGGAATTAGTCGGGCATCGGTAGGATGCTCCCTTTAGCTAGGAAAGGCGAAGAATTTGGGATTTCTCCCATCTTCTGTCTGTGCTCATAGCTATAAGGGTGAATATCTGTATTGGGAAAGGTATAATGCCGTTTTCTTACTCTGGAGTTGGACGTTATCTTCTGTCATGTAATGAAAAAGCAATAAATGAGCAGTGATTCAATTAGCCTCAGTAACAGGTTCGATTCCTCATATCGCTGGAGCTTTGCGGGAGATAAGAGGAGTTGAACAGATGCGATATTTTAGACTAATAAATTCTTCGGGAAAACTTTTCCCTACGAGCCAACTTGGCCCTTGCAGGCAAAGGCTTCTCCAGGATTTGTGCTGGTCTGTGCAGCCGGGGGAGTGGAAGCGATTGCTCAACGCTGAAGTGTTTTGCCGTGCACTTACAGAACCGCTTTGCGGTTTCTTCGTGCTGCTTTTGGAAAGGAAAAGTCTGTTTTAAGGTTAAGAACACCGGCAAACAAGTAAGGACCTGGCCTGGGTTCGCTGCTGGGCTAGTTTGGGATGCGACCCTGCAGCGGTTGCTGCTGCCCACACAGTGAAAGCTTTGGCTGCTCCTCCTCGCTTGTCACTTGTCCCGCGGGGACTGTACCCCCCGAGGCGCGTGGAGGATGTCTTGGTCCTTGTCTGCGCATCCCTGGCAATCCTAAAGCACCTTAGTCGCACCGAGAGCGCGATCCACCGCCTGATCGGCAAACGGGTACTCGCTCCCCGTTTGATGGGGCTTTGTGGAAGCGGGATTGAGCAGAGAGGGTCCTCTCTCCCCAGCCAGAGGGTCTTCTTGGACACAGTCCATCTGTAGCAATCAGTTGTAGCTTCAGCATCGCAGCTCAGCGCCGTTTGATTTCTACTGAGCTAGTTTTTGCACTTCCTTCATTTAATTTAATTTTTTTTTTTTTAGGAAATTCCCAGAGTTGTTCACTTGGTTTAAAAACTTTCTGGGGTATAAAGAGTCTGTTCACATGGAGACGTATCCGAAGGAAAGGGCTACCGAGGGGATTGCCATGGAGATAGACTACGCCTCCTGTAAAAGGCTGGGCTCCAGCTACCGAGCCTTACCCAAGAGCTACCAGCAACCCAAGTGCACGGGGCGGACTCCGCTGTGTAAAGAGGTAAGATGCTCTCGGCTGGGAATGGCGTGATAGAAGAAGGCTATTCCCGGCCATATCGGAGGGATGGAGCAAGGACGAGTGGAACAGAAGAACAGGATGGGGATTTGATTTTATTGTTGTATGCCTGCGTTATGCTGAAAAGGTTCCTGGGGATGTCGGGGCACATCTGCTCTCGGACAGCTGAGTTGCGCTGCTGCCGGCCGGGCACGGAGCAGCTCCCGCATCCAGGCGCGTGTGGGTGTACCGTCCTGGCTCGGCGTCATCGCCGTACCTGTTGGAGCCGGAGGTGAGCACGCCCCGAGGTGTTCCTCGGGGTGAGTGAGCGCTCAGCACTCCTGCAAACATCTGGATGGCGGCCAGAAGCTATTGCACGGGGTGAGGCGTTGGTCTAGGAATGGGTTATGCCGGAAGGCGGCTGGGAGATGCGATACCCACGTGGCTTTGGTGGTTGGCATCAGCTCTTCTCCGGTGGTGCTTGTCAAAAGAGTTGCATAAAGCGTTGGGGGTAGAACAGCTGGAGAAAAAAAAACCCAACAAAATAGTTGTGGTGTTTAGCTGCTTAAATAAAATGTGGGAGCGTTAGATACGTACGATGGTTTACGTAGTACAACGTGTGAAAAGAACATTAAGATTACAAACTTAAAGACTCGACGTAGGAAGTGACAGAACCAGTTTTCTGTATGATCTGAATGTGATCTCAGGGCTCTTCTAGAAGGCAGTATGTCGTTCCAGATTATCGTTGCCTTTTCACCCACTTAATTCCCACTTAAGTCTGCTTTCGGAGTTGTCTCTTAGTCCAACCTTAAAAGGAAATTAGATGGATCTTTAAGGTCCCTTCCAACCTAAACCATTCTATGAAATTATGTTTTCGGTAGACAGATTCTCCCGCATATTCCTCGCGTGCTTCTGTCTTTCTACCTGAAATGCTAAGAAGACCTCTTGTCTTGAGAAACTGTGTGTCGCTTTGGGAAATGGGCTCCCTACAGGGGAGCGGGAGCTGCCTTGGTCAGGAGTCAACGCTGGTCTCTTGACAAAGTGCTGAAGGTTCAGATGTACTTTGTCGTTAATGTGCTGTAATGACCCTTTGATCAAAGCGGGTATGGCACTGGCTGATCCCGTTCCTTCGCTGCTGTTGAAGGGAATGGTTTGGAGGTGAGTGAGCAGGGCTCTTGCTGAAGGCCAGTTAATAAACATGTCGGTGAAGAGCGTTCGCCAGAGCGGAGAAGAACCCCAGGAATCCCTTCCATGGGTGACTGCAGTCAGCAGCGGCGCCCGCAACAAACAGTGAGGAGATTACTGTTTGGGAACATCACGGGTTTAGTGTCTTTGCGCTCCTTGAGAGATGAGGAGGACGGATGTGGGTGACCAAGTCACGCCGTTAGCGGTGGTGGTCGGTGTTCAGCTGACGTGGTGGCAAGATAGTGAAAACAACCTGGGCAAGAGACAATTGTAAATTGGTTTTGTTTTTTTTTTAATCCAAGTCCTGACACGTCTCTCAAGAGTGTCTTGTGTGATGCAGTTACGAACTTTTCTTCCTGCGAGAATCCGACGACTCAGTTGTTCAGGCTTCAGGTTTATGAAAACTGGGCCTGACTTTCAAGACTGCCTGCCGAAATCTCGGTTTCTTTGCCTCTTTGAGGTTTTTGTGAATGCTCTGTTCCTGTTTTGGAGGTGGTGAAAGCTGCAGGTGCTCAGCTGCTTTGTCAGGAAAGGTATGGAGTACGGATTTATATTCCAAATTAGCCTTATTCAGAGGTAGGAACCACATACTGTCTTAACAGTCGTGTTCGACGTGATGACCACCCGCTGTTGTCGGTGGTGAATCACACGCAGTTGACTGATCCGAAGTAACAGAAAAGCTCCTTTCGCCTTTCTTTTTCTCTTCCTTTGCAAGTTTTTTTTTCTCACAGCTCCAGCTAATGAATTTTTCAGGCTACCTGGACGCTTCGGGTCTGGCTGTTTGGGGTTCTCTTGTGGATGTCTGGGATTTGGAAGGGACACGCGGTTTTTCCGACTGGGGGATTAGATCCTCCCATCAGAAGACTGGGCTCGGAGTCGGCCGAGCGGACCCCCTCGGAAGGCTGACCGTGACTCTTGTCTCCCTCAAAGGTTTTGAATGACACCTGGGTCTCCTTCCCATCCTGGTCCGAAGACTCCACGTTCGTGAGCTCCAAGAAGACGCAATACGAAGAGCACATCTACAGGTGCGAGGATGAGCGTTTTGAGGTAAGTTTGTTTTCCCTTGATTCGTGTCTTGGGAAGCTTGGGGTTCCGCAAGCAGTTAATGATCTTGTTATAATTATACTTTTAATACTACTTCTTAGAATCTGTTTTTATTGTGTGTCTGTCACCTGGGTTTTTTGGCATAAAAGCTTGTGTTCTCTTAACGCAAGAAGCAGCGGCTGCATAACCACCTCTCGCTCCAAGCTGCCGCCCCTGCCCCTCACTTTCTGTGCAGAGCTCTTCGTTCACGCTGCTCCAGATGAAATTGTTCAATGGCCAGCATATAACCGACTCATCTTTTTCTGTTTTTAACTGCCCACGTAGCGCACGAGAAGGTGCATTCCCCTGTAATAATCTGAAAAGAGATACGTACGGGATGTTATGTGATTGACATCTTGACTAGAAGTGGAAGTTAGCTTGGCAATTACCTGAATACGCTCAGATTCAGCACGTCCTCTTGTAGAGTAACTGTCAATTGTGTTCTGTTCCCAGGTGGAAAATGTAATTTCCTAACGGTATCGTTCTGGTAGCCTTTAAATTCTTACGCAGTATTATCTAGGTAGCAGGTGAAATATAATTGGATTATTTTAGAGCAGCCGAACATGGAAAACCGCTGCTTGAGAACATCTTGTTAAACATGCACGGCTTCTTGTTTCGTGTCACTTGAATGTTAGCCTCTGTGAAGTATCGCGTTTTATCTATTCAACGATGGCTAATGCACCGTTTGCTTCAGCTGGATGTTGTCTTGGAGACCAACCTGGCAACGATCCGCGTCCTTGAGGCAATCCAAAAGAAACTCTCGCGCTTGTCGGCCGAGGAGCAGGCCAAATTCCGGCTGGACAACACTCTGGGTGGCACTTCGGAGGTGATCCACCGCAAGGCTCTCCAGAGGATATATGCTGACAAAGCGGCTGACATCATCGATGGACTTCGGAAGAACCCATCCGTGGCTGTTCCCATCGTACTGAAAAGGTACTGGCTGCTCTAGCACCCTGCCCCGGGGGGCTCTGCTGGAGAATAACTCACCGTACATGGTCCAGATTTATGTAAAAGAAGCTAGTTTCTGCCTCTAAAGGGTGTGACCTCCGCAAGGCTGTAATTTAAGAAGTGCATTTTCTTTTCTGGTCTTTTGCTGTATTTCTGAATAATCACCTAGAAAGAGGGAATTACCCTTCGGAAACAAAAACCTTACCAGCTCAGCTAGTGATGTGTAGAGCTTTTTTTTTTCTCCTCTTATACCTCGTTTCTTCCCCGGTGTCGGCATCGTGTGTGAGATGAGGACACTGTATTGTGTGGACGGATCCAGGGCTAAATTTGATCCCGTTCCAAATCCCGTGGCTGTACGTGACTGTGGGCTCAGATTGCGGTGACTGCGTTACCCTCAGATTCCCAGGCCGGTTTCTGTTGTCAACCTCCCTTTCCTCGGTCAAGAAAAGGGAGTGGGTGCTGTGGCTCCTTGGGGAAGCTCGTGGAGGTGTGTAAGGAGGAGATCAACTCTTCCCATCTCCGTGGGACTGTCACCCCTGCGTCTCAGGGCTCTGAGAGCCGGGGGTACCAGCCTTACCCAGCGTACCTGCAAGGTCACAGCTTCACCACCGTGCTGCAAGGACGCTCGTCCCGTGAACCGGGTCTTGAGCTTTACTGGAGCTTGCTTTGCTCGAGACACTGAGTCGAGGTTCAGGAGTCCATTCTCAGGAAGCTCAGGTTGCTGCAAGGCGATGACTTTGTTAATTATCCAAACTAAGCTGCCCCTTTTCGGCAGCTGGAGAGCTGGGCCAGCTCTTGCGGCTCTCCCGTCCCGTCAGCCCCTCTCCCCGCTGTCGACAGCGGGGTTAGAGGGACGCTACGCCCTCCAGCTGTCCTGGCATGCCGCGAGGGGAAGCACAAGCCTTCGAGCTACTTAATCGCGGAGCTGTGTTACTCAGACGTGAGAGAAGCCCAGAGGGGTTCATTCAGAAGAGCGTGTGCGGGGTGCCTCTCCTGTACAGCTCCCTTCTGTGGGACAGCTTTCGTTTATGCCCGTTTCACGAGGAGTTCAGCTCTTCTCAACGCTGGCTGGGAACCATGGGCCTAGGTTTTCCATATATGCTCAGAGCAGCCCTCTTAGCCCACCTTTGTTTTCTTGATCCAAGGTTAAAGATGAAAGAGGAAGAGTGGCGAGAAGCCCAGAGAGGATTTAATAAAGTCTGGCGAGAGCAGAATGAGAAGTATTACCTGAAATCTTTGGACCACCAGGGCATCAACTTCAAGCAGAATGATACCAAGGTCCTGAGGTCAAAGAGTCTCCTCAATGAGATTGAAAGCATCTATGATGAGGTGAGATGGTCACCAATAGTTTCCTTCCCTCAAGCTTATGTAGTTTGCAAGTGCGGTTTCAGTTCGCTCGATGAGGGAGGAGGTCTGCGCCACTGGCGGAGGAGCTTTCTGAAAGAGTCTTGGGTGGAGGGAGGTGGTTGGGACTAATTTTTGTGCTGTGTTTCTCGTTTGTAGAGGCAAGAGCAGGCTTCAGAAGACAACGCTGGAGTCCCCACAGGCCCACACTTATCACTAGCCTATGAAGACAAGCAGATCCTGGAAGACGCTGCCTCTCTCATCATCCACCACGTGAAGCGGCAGACGGGAATCCAGAAAGAGGACAAGTACAAAATCAAGCAGATCATGTATCACTTCATTCCAGACCTGCTGTTTGCTCAGCGAGGCGAACTCTCGGATGTGGAAGAGGAGGAAGAAGAGGAAATGGATGTGGACGAAGCTACCGGGGCTGCAAAAAAGCACAACGGCGTTGGGGGCAGTCCTCCTAAAACCAAGCTGATGTTCAACAACACGACGGCCCAGAAGCTGCGGGGCATGGATGAGGTCTACAATCTCTTCTACGTGAACAGCAACTGGTACATATTCATGCGGCTGCATCAGATCCTGTGCTTGCGGCTGCTGCGGATCTGCACCCAGGCCGAGCGGCAGATCGAAGAGGAGACGCGGGAAAGGGAGTGGGAGAGGGAAGTGCTGGGCATAAAGCGAGACAAGAGTGACAGCCCCGCCATCCAGCTGCGCCTGAAGGAGCCTAGTGAGTGACTTCTGGTGGGAGGTTGGGGAAGAAAGATGCTTCTCTTCGTAGCGTGTTGGCAGGGCTCCCTTGGTGTCTTCAGGCATGTTACAGCGGTGACGTGACGGGGGGGATCTCTCTTTGGGCAGCGATGAATTGAGGGAGGAGGTGGGAAGGTGTGGGGTACGTGGGACTCGAATAGCAGAATGGTAACGCACAGCAATTATTTCCCGAGAGCTTTCATTTTACACTGGAGTATCTAAAGTATCCTTGAGTTCCCGAACTAAAAGCTTTTTTTAAAAGTCTTTCAGAAGTAAAGGTCTCATGGAGGAGTCTAGAGCTAGAAACCAAGAGATTGTGAAAGTACCTGTGGCCTTAAAAGAACTCATTTAAACGTCTATAAAAGCCAAACTTAAGTCTATCCCAGTAACTCTTCAGCTTGACTGAGTAGTCTGAGGACCAAAACTCAAAGCAACCCCTCCTGGGGGCGGTGTCTTCATCTCTCCCGTTCTCTCTTGCTTCAGTGGACATCGATGTCGAGGATTATTACCCGGCCTTCCTGGACATGGTGCGCAATCTCCTGGATGGGAACATGGACTCGTCACAATATGAGGACTCCTTGCGCGAAATGTTCACCATTCACGCCTACATCGCCTTTACCATGGACAAGCTGATCCAGAGCATCGTTCGACAGGTGACTGCCAGCAGAGGCTGGAGGGTGGATGGTCCGGGGTAGAGAAAGTAGCTGGGATGTTTGCTGCAGTGACAGCCCAGACTCGTATCGGAGGGAGACTGTTGTATGCCGAAATGGGGAATTTCAGGGGTAAGCAGGTAAATTCTGGGTGTTTTTAACCCAGCTGTAATACTGATGTAAAGAGATGTGGTAAAAGGTAATTTCTGATGTATTTAAATTCTTGAGAATATCCTCTCTCTGCGTATAGAGTTGTCCCTTTGTTTTCCAGAGGTTTTAAGATACAAGTATTCAATTTCAAAGTATCTCCTCCAGAGCTAATATTGCTTTAACTTCAGGAAAAAAAAAAAAAAAAAAAAGAATTAAATGGCATTTAAATAATTTCTTTCCTCTTCACCAGTGTTGTAGGAGCAGTGCATGGCTTTTCTAAAAAGCTTTGTGTCTTTTATCTGGCTGTTTGAGTAGCTCATTTTGGCTGTTAAACTCTAGTCCTTTTATTGGGCTGGTAGGAAGAATGTGTGACCAAGGGGAAAATTCTTCATGTGCCTTTTTGTAGCGTAAAGAACAAAAAACAGACAGAAGGGGCTGGAAGTGGAATGGTTTGAAAGGCCTTGCCTCTTTCAGAAGGGTAGTGCTGCTTTTCAGAAGCCCTGTACTTCAGTCCAGAGATTAACTGGAGTTCAATAGACAGTCGAGCGACTTTTGGTTTTTCAACTTGCACAAAACAAGGATTTGATACTAATTCTCCCACCCCTCTGCTCAGGCACAGCAGCAGCGCCTTGCTGTGGCGGGGATATACCATGTCTTTTTAAAGATGCACTGCTTTTTACATAACAGCAGGGATCATCTGCAACTCAAAGAAGCTATGAAAAATGTAGCCTTAACCTCATACTTTTTCAGCCTTTTTTTTTTTTTTTTATTGCTTGGGCTCATACCCATGGTTATATCTTTGTTTCTTTATGTCCTGTGCTGATGGACGTGTAGCAGACTCCCCGATGAACGCCTTCCCCCCCGTTCTTCCTTTTTTATGCAGCTCCAGCACATAGTGAGCGATGAGATCTGCGTGCAGGTAACAGACCTCTACTTGTCGGAGAACAACAACGGAGCAACGGGAGGTCTTCTCGCTTCCCAGTCTTCTCGTACGCTTCTGGAGGCCGCCTACCAGCGCAAAGCTGAGCAGCTCATGTCAGAGGAGAACTGTTTCAAGGTAACGCCAGGCTGCGAACCGCGGTGTAAAGGCAGCAAGCGGTAAGGGGGGGATGCCTCTAAAGGACTGGTG
This sequence comes from Vanellus vanellus, assembly GCF_965231255.1. Lineage (NCBI taxonomy): Eukaryota > Metazoa > Chordata > Aves > Charadriiformes > Charadriidae > Vanellus > Vanellus vanellus. The sequence goes on along the minus strand of NC_138916.1, from coordinate 3,561,357 downwards.
CTTCTCCCTTCTTAAAAAAAGGAGCCTTGTTTAGGCACCCGAGAGCCCCGAGGGCTTTCTGTAGCTCTGAAAATGGAAAGGAAGGTTTTGGTGGCGTGTCCCCAGCTTTTGGCACGTCGGCGAATGCTTCTGTAAGAGCCCCTTGGAAATGAGGTCTCAAGCAGAAATACATTTCCTGGGGCAGCGAGGAATATCCCTTGTGTTTCACCACGTCTTTGGGATGTATCGTATCGACTGCTTTGCTGTCATGGGTTTTAAATTTGTTAGCTCAAACTTCCCCGTTTCTCTCGTGTCTCAGCCTTTGTCGACTGTGGGGACATAAGCTAATACTGACTGGGCGTTAAATCCTTGCTGACTGCATACGTTGCTAAATAAACCTGCTGCAGCGTGCTAATCAAACCCGTACTTCCTTCGCCCGAGATGCAGGAAGTGGTTCAGGCCCTTTCTGAGCGAGTGAAGTACTTTGGATCAAAGCCTGCCTGTATAACCTCTCTTCCCTTGCCTTCAAACTTATTTTGGGGGGCTGAAGAAGGACCCGCACCACTCCAAAAACAACAACAAAAAGAAAGATTTTTCAGAAAGATTTACAATTTTCCTGTTCCTCAAAGGCTGTGTGATTTGGCTAGTGTTTTCCCTTTGCTGTCAGGCATGTGGGAAGCAGTTTTTTCCCTTTAAAAACCTATGCCAACTTGCTTCGTCCTCCCTTTGCCCCAGTGAAAAGTGGAGGGTGTTTTTTTCCTATTTGAAAGCCCTTACTGAAGTCCCTTCTGCCTTCTCTTTGTAGCTGATGTTCATTCAGAGCAGAGGTCAAGTTCAGTTAACCATTGAGCTGCTGGACACAGAAGAGGAGAACTCTGATGACCCTGTAGAAGCAGAGGTAAGAGCGGCTTGTCCAGAGAGCTGGCTGTGATGGTCAAGGGTGGAGGGTCTCCAGTTGACTGTTGTTGTGGTCCGTTAGCACAAGATAAGGAAACATCAAGAACAGGCTGTAAAGCTTTCAGCGATGCAAGTAGGCAAATCCTCCTTGGTTTATTTTGTATTAGAAAACCCTCAAAACCGTATAGAGAAACGTTGTACCTGCCTTTTGGGGGGAATAAGATGCACAGAGCCTCCACAAGTGTGTGTTCATCAGTAGAACTTCCAGCTTAGCCTCCTTAACCATCCCCTGGTGTTTGGTGGGAAGGCAGTGGCTGATCTGTGCTCTGTGCTCCCTTCCAGCGCTGGTCAGACTACGTGGAGCGGTACGTCAACTCCGATTCTACCTCCCCTGAGCTGCGGGAGCACCTGGCCCAGAAACCGGTCTTCCTGCCGAGGTGAGTGGCCAGGCTGTGCCGTGAACCAAACCCCGACGGGCTGTGTCTGGCCGTAGAGGGCAGAGCCGACTGCACTCCGTCACAGTGCTGGGTGGTCGGTCTCACCTGTGCTTTAGTGCTACGACGGATGCCATTATTACCCTGGCAACGCGGTGTAGCGGTACCGTGCTGCTCTTCATCCTGAAAGCAGTTGTGCTCCAAGCTTTTGAGGAGCCAGCACAGATCCACCAGCTACGTGCAGCCTCGCAGTGCTAAAGGGTGAGCGCTAATTCCAAGAGGGGTTTCTCTGGTTTGCAGGAATCTGAGGCGGATCCGTAAGTGTCAGCGTGGTCGGGAACAGCAGGAGAAGGAAGGGAAGGAGGGAAACAGCAAGAAGTCCATGGAGAACGTGGAGAGCTTGGACAAGCTGGAGTGTAAATTCAAACTGAACTCCTATAAGATGGTGTACGTGATCAAATCGGAGGATTACATGTACAGGAGGACTGCTCTGCTGAGAGCCCAGCAGGTAGGAGTGAGCAGAAGGACTGGGGTGGGTGGCTAGTGGCTCCCGGGCCCCCCGCTCCCAAAGGTCAGGTGAGGACAGACAGATGAAATGTCCTTGGGGATCCTGGTGGGTAGCATATAGCGGTCTTCGTAATCTTATCTTCCTCAACCTTAAACTCTCATCGTCATCCCATCTCTCCTCCCTTCTCTCCAGAGAGTTTTGTTATGGTAGGACAGTGGCGTTGACCATAAGCTCTCAAATTTCTTCCAGGAGGTACTTCCCGTGGGTGGTGTTCTCCCTGTTTTAGGGAAGACCTGTTTTCTGCATGTTCTTGTGGTGACACGTGAGACTGCGTGTTCTTCCAGGGCTTCCTCAAAGAGGAATCAGAGTGCAGAGCATCAAACGCCTTCTGTCCCCCTGGATCCCTCTGGGTACCATCCCCTCAACATCTCCCGTCTCCACAGTTCCGGAGAGTGGGAGTCCTCAGGTCACTTCCGCATGGCACAGTGCAGCCGATGTGCAGCAGCAGCTCTAGAAAAGCTGTTTTTTGTGGCAACGATGGGAGTAGTGAGGTCACCCATACAGAAAAATCCCCGTGGGTGTGTCTTGCAGGGCTTGGAAGTCCTGGACCCAAGGGACTACGACATCTGCCACCTAGCAGTCAAAGCTTGTGATTGCTGATTTAAATTGGAATTTGACTTTTTGAAGCTACTTATATTTGCTTTTGCTTCTCTGTGCAAAAAGTAACTGTTGGGGCAAGGAAAGGAGGATGTGACTGGGATAGGTGGGGACTGGAGATGCAGGAGGGGAAGGGCTCCCGGCTGTATTTCAGCTATAAAGGTTGGGGTTTAATCAAGATGAAAACAGCCTGTGGCTTCAGATCGGCCAAATTCCGACGGGTTCGGTTGGAGAACGCTGATTTGGTCCTCTGAACGCTTTGACACGCGGTTACTTTTCTCTTCCCGTGGGAATATTTCCATCCAATAGAGAAAACCATTGGAGCTTTAACAGCAAACTCCAGTTCTAGTCTGGCTGTTTAGACTTGAGGTTTGAAATACTTCACTGTAATTCTATTATAATCTATTCAAAACACAATATTAAGCAGAACGCCATTGCTCAGGATGTGAAAGAAAGTGAAACCTGCTAGACAGAGGCAAAAGTTACTGCCTGAAGCCACTAGAAGCAGAGGTATCCAAGAGGCTCCATCAGTAGTACTCTTGTCTATAGCTGCGGAGATTGTATTCGCTTTATTAAATTATTTGCTTTTCCGAGCGAACCGCTGAGAAAACTCACTGGGAGGTGTGGGAGAGAGGTGCGCACTGCGTCCTGCCTAGCAAATCATCCTTCACAGCTCCGTCTCAGCCGTGTATTTAGACTTCTAAAACAACTGTTTACCATCTGTTTCTTGCTGATGAAATACAAACAATAGGTTTATTTCGTTAGTTGTAAAGTAATTCTGTTAAACTTGTGTTCACACCAGATGAGAGTGTTTTATATCAGTAGCGGCTCTTTGAAATGCCGATAATGAGGAATTTGATTGAATTCCATCTATCCCCTTCAACTGCCGCAAACCTCAAGGACAAGTTACCTCGTAAGAGGGTGCTACGTGCCGGTGTTATCACGGAGGATCCGAACACCAGTCAGATTATTGAACTGTTAAACACGTAGCGTGCAGCATAGCCCCTCGGGGACTGAAGTACCCCGAAGGAGCTGCAGAAGCTGCGTTGAACTGCAAATCCGTCGGATGTTAACAGCGAACACTGAGCAGCAGTCAGCCTTTGGGAGGAGAACCAAACAAATCATAAAACACATAAGTTTTAATCTTGAGGTTTAATTACGGCTAATGCTTTCAATTATGACTGTAGGCATGGTTTTCAAAGCCATGGCTTTAAGCCATCCGTCCTCGATTTTTTTACATTCCTTAAGTGGATGCTCTTACTCAAAAATGTGCGCAGTTTTTCCTCTCCTGATCCTTCTGTGAAGCCAGTGGTCCTCAGACCTTTTAGACCTGACCAGGTTCTTCATTTCCCATAGCAGTTGAGTCCCCCCCGACACGTGTAATGCATGTTGGTCTCGCTCTCTCCTGGGACCGTGCTGGAGGCAGACCCCCCAGGGCCAGGGAGAGCGGGGCTTGCCTGGTCCGGGCTTCTACCTTGGCTGTAACCGCCTTGGAGAGGAGACCGGGGCTGTTTATCGGAGCTTTTCCTCTGTCGTTGGCGAGGGCCGGTGTATGCGTTACAAATTCTCTGAGGCTGTTGACCCCTCGGTTGTGTCGACCAGCAGCCGAGCTTTGCGTAACGCTGCAGTTTGGGGGCCAAAGCTGCCTTTTTCTAACACCTCTTCCTATTTCTGTAGTCCCATGAAAGAGTGAGCAAGAGGCTGCACCAGCGGTTCCAGGCCTGGGTGGACAAATGGACCAAGGAGCACGTGCCCCGCGAAATGGCAGCCGAGACAAACAAGTGGCTAATGGGCGAAGGGTTGGAGGGCTTGGTGCCCTGCACCACCACCTGTGACACAGAGACCCTGCACTTTGTGAGCATTAACAAGTACCGCGTCAAATACGGCACGATATTCAAGACACCCTAAAACTCCCCCGGGGCGAGGGAAGAGCCCGGGAGATGTGTGTGTGTGTGCGCGCATCAAGGAAAGGAGGAAGATGCCTTTCTCCCCTCACTGTGTATCTCCGTAACATGGCCACTTGACTAGTGCGTGGCTGGTACAACCCGTCACCAGCGGGATTCCCTGTAGGGACGCGGATCTCTGCTGGGACCTTTGACTTCGGCACACGTCCCCAGAGGGCAGGAAGGACCCTTCTCTGAACTGAGCCATCCCAGAGAAACGCAACAAGCTCGTACACACCAGCAGTTGTTGAGGCTTTGACTCCCCGGAGGCCCCCAACGGTGAGGGAAGAGAACCGGAGGCTCTCCATCACCAGACCGCGTGGATGTGTCCCGAAATCCCCAGGTGCCTGTCGCGACCAGATTCTCCTCCCTCGACGCTCCTGCGCGGGGACAGGCCCGACACCACCTCACGGAGCGGACCCTTGGGTTCCTCTTGCCGCCCTCTCCTCCCTCCCAGGCTGGACTCACCCCGTGCAGATCGGTCTGTCCTTTCTAGTGCCAGTGGAACTGTTTATTATTTTATTTTAATTTTTTTTTTTTTGTACCTGCTTGTTTACTAGTCTCTCCTAGTGCCATGCACCAGCTTTTCACACACATGTACGTACACACACACAACAGAGAACAACACGATTTTAACATGTTCCCCTCCTTTTTTGTAAATAAATGTACAAATTGTCCATTTTGGTTTTTTTTTTTGTTTTGTTTTGTTTTTTTATTAAAGGAAGTATGCTTGATGTGCTAGCATAACTGTACTAGCTTCTTGTGTACCATAGTACCAGGTGGCTTGAGAATTAGACAGACCGACGGAGGCATTTATTACACTTTTTACCAAAGGGAGTTATCATTGTAGTGCTTTTGTGTGGAAACTTTTTTCTCCTTTTTTTTTTTTTTTTTTTTTTGTAAATAAAAATAATGTCTTTGTTCTTAACTGGAGGAAGACGCTTGCTCCCCACAGCCCTGTTCCTGGTCTGAAAGGCACCGTGCAGCATGCAGTTTTTGGGGTGGGAAAGGGGAGGGGGTGGTGCATCCAACCATTTTATATGATTGGCTTCACAATCTGAGAGGAAAAAGCAGAGGCAGCGTGTGTGTTTTGCGGTTAACACAACTGAGGTATAAGCAGCCTGTTAAGATATATAAATATATATTATATAATTTTAATTTTTTTTATTTGTGTTTTTCCTGGTGGGTAATTCTTATCCACCTAGTCTTCCAGCTCCGAGGACCTTCGCTTTTGGGAAGTGTTGCTGAGCTACTTAGCTGGGGTTGATTGTGCTGATGTATTTTTCCCTCTCAGTATTGGAGAAAACATCATCTGAATACCAAACCAGTATTTGATAGAGCTGCTCTGCGTGTGTGTTTGTGTGCGGTGCGTGTGTGCGTGCAAGAGAAGGGCGGGGGGGGGATGACAGGTCTCGGTGCGTTTCGCTAGTGAAATCCACATACGGGATATATATTTTTTTAAGTATAGAAGTTTAGCGCTGGCAGATATTTAAAACACGGGGGAAGATTCTGCTTTTAAAAAAGAAGTCAGCACAGACTTCATAAGCCACGACAGACACAACTGCACTGTCTCTCCTCCTCAAAGGAGGCAGCTTTCCTTGCACAAACCCATGCTGCCAGTCCTAAGCACCCGAAACGGCTTCCATCGTCCCTGGCTGGGGAGACACGAGTAGGGCTTTGCTGCTGCTTAAACCTCTCCCAGAGATTTATTTTTTTTCCAAGACAGCAGGTCATCTCCTCCCGCAACCGGAGCTGCCCTCTGGAAGAGGCTGGGGAGTGGGTGCAGAGGGGGACGTGTGCCTCGCCGGCCCTTCTGCAGCCGGGAGAGCTGGGGTGGACCTGCGCGGCCCTTGGGGGGCCACTACTCATTGGCAGCCAATGTGCAGCAGGCAGATCTCAAACGGGAGCCTCCTATGGAGAGAGGGAAAGAGAAGGGAAGAGCCCATCGGGGAATATTCACAGTTTGCCAGCAATAAGTTACCCGTCTCACTTCTCCTTTGCTGTAACCGGGCAGGAAGGGGCTCTTGCGCATCCTCTTCCACATCAAAGGTTTCAGGCACGCTGCCCCGCTCTCTGTTTCCCCCTTCTTTTCCTTGTTGTATGCTCAAGGTGATCTTGGAAGTGAAAATCGGGGTGATTGAGACTTTTTGACCAGCTTGGAAGTACCAGCTGCTGCTGCTTGGTGGGTGTCTTGTCCCAGGAGTCTGTGCCTGCATGTCATTGAGCGCAAGGGGGAGCTGGCGTGGATCCCCAGGATACGCCTGCAGGGAGACCTCTGCCTCCGTCTGACATCCCAGCTCTGCTCCCGGCCTGTACAATAGCAGAGGTTTGTGTTTTTTTTTTTTCTTCTTTTTATTTGAACTTGCTTTTTGTATTCTGTAATGTGATCCTCGGCCCACAAATCCATGTGATTTCTATACAAATGTTGTAAACTTGACTGTAGTGCAGTATTTCCATTAAAATATCAGGGCTAATCATCGTCTACAGATTCTTCCTTCCTTCCCCATCACACACAATGAAATTTTGGGACGCTTCTGAGGGGGGAGAAAGGGGGTAGGGAGGACGAGAGGTGGGTGCCAAGTCGCTTAGGCCGAAGGACAGCGAGACAAAGACGCCTCTGCTTGGGTTCTGCCTCCGTTTTCCTGTGAATTTACTAAAACCCGCAGCGTTTCGTGGTGGCTGGAGGCAGCAACGAGCCGTTCATTTTCCTCCTGAAGCTGTGAGGGCTGGGAGCCGGCAGAGCGTGTGAGGCCGTCCTCGGGAGCGCGTCCCCGGGCCCACCGGAGGAAGGCCCGAGAGAGGCCGCCCCTCAGGGGCCGGGCCAGGGCCCATCACCTCGCTGCGGCCTGGCAGGCCCGGCCCTTCCCCGGGACAGACCCTTCGCCCCCCTCAGCGTCCCGGCCCATCCAGAGGGTTCCCCTGAGCCGGGCGGGAAGGTCCTGCGGCAGGTGGTCGCCTGGAAGCGGAGCGAGCGGGGACCGAGACCCCCCACGCTCCGGCAGGGCTTCAGACGCCATACCGGGCCCGCCTCAGGAGGGCGCCGTGCGCATGCGCCGCACACCGATGGGCGGGGGGGTGCGCGCAGAGAGCCTGGGCATGCGCAGAGCGCGGCGGGCCATCCAACATGGCCGCCCTGAAGCACCGGCGCACGGCGCTGGAGCGGGTCGAGAAGTTCCTCTCCGAGACCTACTTCACCGACTGCAACCTGCGGGGCAGGTGGGCGGCGGGGCAGCTTCCCCCGTCACCTCTTTGGGCTTTTCCCGGGACGCTGGCAGCGGGCGGGGAGGGCCGTGCCGCCCCCGGGCCTGTTCCCGTGTGTGTCCACCGCCGGTCCCGCTGGATACCCTGGGTCGCTGTCGGGCCGGGGCTCGGGAGGCTCAGTGAGCAAAGCAAACGCACACAGACGCCCTGGCCAGCATGGAGTTTTGCCTCAGGGTGCCGCTGGCACAGTCGCCTCTGCCCTCCAGCCCAGTGGGGATGTGCTGCTGGCACAGTGGAGGGCTGGCTCCAACAGCCCCCTTCAACGGGGCAAATTATTACTGTGTTGTTCAGTTAATACTGTGAGGGTATTAAGTGGCAGCAGGGTGATACGGCCATGCTGGGGAAGCAGGGTGGTCCCTCTCTTCCCACACACACCCCCCAGGCTGGTCCCTGCAGGACTGGCTTTATTAATTGTGTCCCGGCCGTCTCTGACTGCAGGCTCTTTGGGGATCGCTGTCTGCCAGCATCGCTCTCCTGCTTCCAGACCCCACGGCGCATCCTGTACGATGAGGCTGTCAGGCAGGAATTCAGACCGGCTAAAGTGGGAGACTCTTTTGGGCCCACGTGAGTACCAGGGTTCGGTGGTGCCATGGCGGTGGTGGGGCTGGAGCTCGCGTCTTGGGGCTACTCCTGTGTGTGAATCCTCACAAGCTCCCAATGGCAAAGAAGTGAGATGATAATCCTCTTCCCTGTTGCGTGCTTTAGGTAGAAGGTCTGTGCCTAGGAGCCGTTAGGGAGATTTAGTGAGGGAACTGACCAAGATGTGTCTGTTGCCAAGGACAGTAAAGACCCAGGTGCATTGATCCTTTCTGCTGAGAGCTTGTGTTTGTAGTCATGGTTATGAATCTGATGCTTGCTTCTGCAGGGGGTCTGTATGCTTTCTCAGGGATGGGAGATGATTGAGGTTTTTTCCTAGCTGTTGTCAAAGACACAATGCTGCTCTCTGTTTCTCTCGGGTCCCAGAAGAAGCTGGTTTGAGGCCAGCACCACGGGCTTTGTGGGCTCCCTTCTGAGCTTCCTCACCTGCTGTGGCTGCTGTGCCTCCTCCTTGCAGCCTGGGCACGAGCCTGCTGTAAGGGTTGTGAGCAGTCCTCACTCTGCTTTTTCCATGGAGGCTCTGAGGAATTGTGGCTTCCTTCAGGGGAAGGTCTCACAGTGGGCTGAGGTCGCTGCCTGCTCTCTTCCAGGTGGGAGACGTGCTGGTTTAAGGTGGAGCTGAGCATCCCCTCGGCATGGGCAGGGCGGGAAGTGCACTTCATCTGGGAGAGCGACGGGGAGGGCATGGTGTGGCGAGACGCCCAGCCGGTCCAGGTAAGGAGGTGTGGGTCAGGGGTGTGCCAGCTGTTCCAGGTGCTCTGCTTTGTGCAGAGTGGTTGTCTCCCTTACCCCTCTGCAATGGGGCAGTAGAAGAAACCTCCTCCTGTTTGTTATGCACTCTCAGAGCAATGTCTGCATGTGAACCAAGAACAATTGGAGGTCTAGACAGAGTGGTCGCGAACAAAAAAAAGAAGGAGGATATGTCGCCCTAGTTTTTTTTAGCCTTGAGTGGTAATCTCTGAGGCGATGGGAGAGCTGTCTTTAAATATGGGAAAAACTGCTGTGCAGGGAGGGGCAGTGTTTGTGAAGAATCTGATGTGCGGGGTGGGAGAGAGGACTACTCTTGCGGTTTGTGCTGTCAGACCACAGAGGGTCTGTGGGCTCTTTCCAAAGTTTGGCCCAGAAAGGCAAGCCTGCTGGTGGTGGGTTTGAGTCTGTTTTCTAGAGGTTGTCCCTTGTCAGGAGTTAAAATTCTTGCCTACAAACCGGTAACAGCTGAAAATCCCTTGCTTAGTCATTAGGGAATCTGTCTTGGAAGAAGGATAGGCAAGCATTGGGCCTGAGATGTGAATCTCCACTGCTGTCGAGAACAGTGGGACAGACTCTTGTCACATGGGTCAACTTCAGTCCTGCTTTGGGGGGGTGCAATGGCTCAGGTGACCTTTAGCAGCCCTGCCCTGCTCTCTGGTGGTGTCCGCAGGGTTTGTGTTACTGCTGAGGCAGCAGTAGTTTCTGTGGCACCTGTTCTCATTGTCCCACGAGACATGGGACCAGATTCCTTAATCCAGCTGGGCTTTGGGGTGTCTTGTCCTGCCCATCCAGCCCGCTGTCATGGCCCTCTGAAGACATGTTAAATGTGCCACCTTCCTCTGCAGGGTTTGACTAAGGAAGGCGAGAAGACCAGCTACATCCTGACAAGCAGCTTGAAAGAAATGGAGCCCCACAGGTGGGTGGTCAGCCTGGCCGGAGTCCCCCACCGCTGGGGAAGCTTGGTGGTGTTTGAAGCCGAGAGGCCAGGGTGAAACATGCTTGTCTGCAACCTGGTGCTCTGAGAAGTCTCTGGCGTTTAGGGGCTCTTTCCATTTTTCAGTTTGGGCTGGTCCCACCATGGGGAGGGGAATGGACTTTCCCAGCTGATTGCTTGTGATTTGCTCCCTGATGGTTTCCTTTTGGTCTCTGCAGTCTGACGCTGTACGTGGAGCTGGCCTGCAATGGTCTCTTTGGGGCCGGCAAGGGCAGTATGATCGCCCCTCCGGACCCTGACAGGAGGTTCACCCTGAGCAAGGCTGAGCTCGTCGTCTTCAACAGGGATGTCTATGAGCTACTGGTGGATCTGGAAATACTGCTGGACATGGCCCAGGTCTGTGAGCTCATTTTCTTGCTCTTTCCACCTCCTTCCACAACTTCATTTTATCCCCTTCTGCCACCATTCCATGACCTGTCTCCTCCCACAAGGAAGCTCTGGAGGAGCAAGCATTTAGCACAATTGATGTTATCTAGAGTAAGAGAAAACTGAACAGAGAGAAGCCCCAGGTGGTTATTTTCACCCACTTTCTGCTTCAAGGCAGGATCTGTTAGACCAGGGCCCCCTGGGATGGGCGTATGTATAACCTGGCTTTAGAAGGCACATGAGCAAAGACGTAAGGTTGTATCTATGAAGCAGGGACACGGTGTTTACCTGGCACCACTGGCAGAGCCAGATGCTGGAAGGAGGTAGCAGGTTTTCCCTTGGGCAGGTGGCATCCGAGCTGGTACAGAGAGCTGCTCTGAGCCAGAGGATGTACTGAGCTCAGAGTCAAGCTGTTATCACTCCCAACCTCAGCTCCTCGGGGAGGAAAACCAGAGGAGTTTCCAGGCACTGTACACGGCCAACCAGATGGTCAACATGTGTGATGTTACGGACCCCTCCACCTTCTCAGCTGCCCGTGACCTGGCTGCGGTGATCTTCAGCCAGAGGAACGGTGGGAGCCAGCACACCATCCATGCCATGGGTCACTGCCACATTGACTCTGGTGAGAGCAGCACAGTGTTCCGTCTCTGCTGACCTGGAGGCCAGGGCGTGCTGCCCAAGGGGAGAGCTGGCTGCCCTGGGCCTCCAGGCACTGGGGACTCTGCCCCGAGGGAAGGGAAAGGGACCTTTTCCAGTCCCTGGGGGGGTTTCAATCTCAACAGAAAGGCAGTGGGAGAAGCAGGAGTTGGAGGCCCCAGGCTGTGTTGTTCTCAGACGCTTAGTCAAAGGACAGCCTTTTGCTCTAGTGTTTTCCCCAGCTGATCTGCGAAAGGCAGCACAGCCCCGTCCCTAGAGGAGCTTGTGCCAAGTAATAACCGTGGTGGGGCCATGCCTGTCCCCGCAGCCTGGCTGTGGCCATATGAGGAGACCATCCGTAAGTGCGCTCGGAGCTGGGTCACGGTGGTCCGTCTGATGGAATGCAATCCAGAGCTCACCTTCGCCTGCTCCCAGGTGAGTGATCTCCCTCAGGGGAGCTCTCCTGCTCCTGGCTTGTTGCTTCTCCAGCATGACTCAAAACGAGGTGGAGGGGGTAACTGGGAGCATCCTGTGCAGTTGCAGAGGGGAGGGACATCAGTGTGGAGTGATGTGGTGGGAGCTGAGGCTGATCTCTCTGTTCTTGCAGGCCCAGCAGTTCGAGTGGGTGCGGAGCTGGTACCCTGGGCTCTACGCGCAGATTCAGGACTTCGTGGCGAAGGGCCAGTTCATTCCCGTTGGAGGCACCTGGGTGGAAATGGTGAGAATCATCCCCATGCTGGCTTACCACACCCTACCTGCGCCATCCCTCTGGGACTGGTCCTGACACTGGAACGAGGCAGAGCAGAGCCTTTGCTGAGCCTGTCTGGTTGGTGATGGTGTCCAGGCCCAGAAAACAGCAGCTGTCTGCAGCATGTAGCCTAGCAAAAATATCATCCCTCTCCCAAATTGTCTCATTCCCTGAGAAAGGAGCTTTGGTCTGGACTGGCTGAGCTCTGTTCCTCCGTTTGCCCTCTGCTGAGCTCTGTTCAGGTCCTCCCTGTGATCTGCCAGAACAGATGATGACAGTGGGTGAGAATGGGGCACTCGCAAGACCTCCTCTTCCCCGGTGCCTGACTTGCTTCATGGGCTCCCTGTGTTTTTCCCCCAGGACGGGAACCTGCCCAGTGGGGAGTCCATGGTGCGGCAGTTCCTCCAGGGACAGCGGTTCTTCCAGGAGCAGTTTGGCCGGATCTGCTCAGAGGTACTTGCAATTTTCCAGCACACCTTCCTTGCATGCCATCTCCTTCCACCTCTCACTGTGCATGAGGGTTTCTCTCTGGTTTGCCTTCCAGATACGATGTTCAGGTGCTTCATGTTGGCCTGCTTTTTGCAGCTAAAGCTGTGATGATCTAATCCCCCATGTATCATGGCAGTTAGCACAGGCCCAGACCTTGGTTATATTGGCTGTAGGTCCCTGGCAGGTCTCTAGAATTGCTCCTTGTCTAGCACATCTTCAGTTCCCTCTGCAAGAAGGGCTCAGAGCCTGACCACTGAGAAACCCTCCGTGAGCTCAGGCTGTGGTGTGTGGCCAGTGTGACTCATGTGTGTCTCTCTCCCTCTGCTGCTGTCACCTCTGCTCCCAGTTCTGGCTGCCAGACACGTTTGGATACTCAGCCCAGCTGCCCCAGCTGATGCGTGGCTGTGGGATCAGGCGGTTCCTCACGCAGAAGCTCAGCTGGAATCTGGTGAACACCTTCCCGGTGAGCTGTGCTTCCCTTCTTACCAGGGGATGGAATGGCGGTTGCTGGAGTCTGTCTGCAGGGCTGGACCTGTTAGTTCCACAAGTTGAGCCAGTCCTTCTGCTCAGCTGACACAGGCTTTTCTTCCAGAAGCTCAAAGACGTGGCCAGTTTATGGTGGTAGCAATGTCCTATTAGGCTTTAGGGCAGAGGAAGGACATGGTTAGAGATCCCAGCTGGGCCCCTGGCCTATAAATTCCTTCTGCGTCCAGATGGAAGCTGTGACTTGCGTGCAGGTCTAGCAGACAGCAAACCCAGCCTCTCCTCTCTGTCCCCTGCCCTTGTGGCGTTCCCTATCCTTGTGCAGGTGTCTCCTTACGCTGATCTGTCAGGGCATTCTGCAACCCCGTGGAGAGAAAGTGAAGGCCCAGTCTGAATCCTCAAGGCGCTCAGAGGTGCCTTTCCCTTTTGTGCTTCCCTGGTGACAAAGGTGCTGGGCTTTGTGACGGGGCTTGCAAGGAAGCACAGGCTTTTAGTGCACGAGTTCTGTGCTGATGTGGTTGAAGTGTGCCCTCCACACATTTTTGTGGGAGACGAGTTTGTGAGCCTTGAAATGCTGACCTAAGGGTAAATATATCTCTTTTCCCTGGAACTCCTGGGAATAACGGGGCTGTGCTTTAGCATTTTGGCACTCTGTGGTACAGGGAGGGCTGTATGAGACACCACACTTTCCTTTGGTTCCCTTCCAGCATCACACTTTTTTCTGGGAAGGCATTGATGGTTCCCGAGTCCTGACCCATTTTCCCCCTGGTGACTCCTATGGGATGCACGGGCGAGTGGAGGAGGTGAGTGAGGTTGCCAGACCTGCGTGTGAAGTGCAATGCCAGCCCCTCTGGGCCGGATCTGAGGCTCCTAGGAGAGGGCACTGCCTGGGGAGTGAGCGGGATAACTGGAAGCGTTGCTGGACAAAGGCTGTTTGGGTGCCTGGCAGTTAATTGGCTGCCTCTGAGATGTGTTCGTGCCTGATTTTGGCAGTTTGGGCTAGGGAAGAAGGGCAGGACTGGGCTTTGCACCCCAAAGGCTGACCTAGCTTTTTTTTTATGTAACTGTGGGAGCTGGGGCTGGGCACCAGAGGACTGCAGCTGTCCAAAATTCACTCTAGATGTTGAAAACAGTGAAGAACAACAAGGACAAAGGACGTGTGAACCACAGTGCTTTCCTCTTTGGCTTTGGAGATGGAGGAGGGGGCCCCACGCAGAAGATGCTGGACAGGATGAAGAGAATAAGTGACACAGATGGGCTGCCAAGGTGAGAAGAGAGCTCCCTTCTTCCCTTTTGGTGGGAGCACTTGTTCTGAGCGGGCCTGGCCTTCAGCAGTGCCAAAGGAAAGGGTATGCGAAGCAGGGCAGGGAGCAAGCAGGGTGAGCAGAGCGCTAGGAAGGATTTGTCAGGGAGGCAGAGTCTCTCCATCATCAAGGATTTTAAGAACAGGTACATGGGGCAGCCTCAGACTGCTTGTGAGTCCTCGGTAGAGCTGTAAGGTAAGTGGCCGGCACAGCAGCGGTGCCTGGCAGTCAGTCCCTGCCCGGGGAATGTTCCCGCTGCAGGCAGCGACAGCAGCATGGAGTGGGAGAGGGGTAGGAGGAGGTCGTGTGTGGTTGTGTTGGGGTTTCTGAGGCCTCGGTTCTGGGGCTGTCACCTTTCTGGTTGGGATGCATCATTAGCTGTGTCACAGGCTTCTCCCCTGGCTCATTGCTGTTTGTGTGTCTCCTGCAGGGTTCAGATCTCCACTCCTGACCAACTCTTTTCTGTCCTGGAGAAGGAGTCGTCTCAGCTGTGCACCTGGGTGGGAGAGCTCTTCCTCGAGCTGCACAATGGCACATACACCACCCAGGCCCAGGTGACTGCACGCATGGGACAGGGACAGCAGTATCCCCTTCCCCAAGGGAAGGTGGCCATTCCCAGTTCTCTTCGTTACTGCTCAGGTGGCTCCAGGGTTTGGGCAGTGCCCTTTAGGTCTCAACAGTGGGAGCCAGCTTGTAGCCAGGACTCCAAAAGGCATATCTGTTGTCAGACTTCAAGGGGTGAGAAGGACACAGCAGGGCACCCTTGGTCAATAGCTGCCACGTCCTTCACTTCAGCAGATAGTTGCAGAGCTTGGGTGAAGAGTCAGAAGAAGGGAAGGAAGGTGAGAACAGAGAGAGGGGAAGCTATGTCCTATGCTGGGAGTTTCAGCTTGATCTGTGGCAAAATTTAACTCACTGGTAATGGCAAACTCATGACACACACAGCCAACCAACATTCCTGCACTGGAGCTGGGCTTTTGCTGCTGGTGTGAGAGATCCACTCGTAGCTACCCTAAGCATCTTTCTTCTCTCCTTGCTTTGACACCAGATAAAGAAGGGGAATCGGGAGTGCGAGCGAATACTCCATGACGTCGAAGTACTCAGCACCTTGGCTTTGGCACGGGGTGGCACGTTCCAGTATCCTGCCAGCCAGCTGCAGCGGCTCTGGAGGTGAGGACATACGGGAGCACTCACAGCACCAGGGGGGAGGATGTGGTGAGGGCTGGGGACTTCCACGTGAGAGCTGGCTGCTCTTGACGTACCACTCCCCATCCCCGACAGCTCCTTGTCCCAGCCTGAACCTGGGTAGAAATCCTTGCTATCAGCGCACCAAAACTAGCCTGGAGCAGTCGCACCGCACTGGTGTGGGCAGTTATTGGGCTGATGGTGGGAGATGGTCATTTATATCTCAGCCCTGTTCAGCCAGAAGGGTGACTGACTGCAACCTGTTTTCATTTGAACTGCCTCTTGAGTGAGTGCAAAGTTAAGATGTAGGGACCTTTGCAGATTCAGTACTGCAGCACTGTGTGTACATGACCCCTTCCATAAAATGATGAGGGCTCCACCTGCAAAGTGGTCAGTGCTTTGCTTGATTCTCCCGTTAGAAGGTAGCTGCAAAGCCACACTACTCTGCTGGCTAGAGGCTTCATTTCCAACCTAAGCTTACTTCTCGCCAGTTTGGACTTGTCTGAACTTATGCAACAATATATCTGGTAGCCCCAAGGGATAAAAAAATTAGCTCTTACTCCCCATGGTTGTGGTTTACTAAGGTGACAGTTGACAAGTCCTAACATCAAGGGATTTAAAGGATGCTATGGAAAAAATCATTTTCTCTCAAGTGTTTGGTAATGGGGAGATAAGGAACAGTTATTAAGTTTGTCCATCTTGCAAATGGGGCTTAGTAAGCCACAACAAATCTGGTGCTCTCCCTCGTTTCTTCACCTGGTTTCTATTCTCTGTTTTAGGCTATTGCTGCTCAACCAATTCCACGATGTTTTGCCAGGCAGCTGTATCCAGCTCGTGGTGGAGGATGCCCTGCAATACTACGCGGGTGAGCAGGGGGTTTGGTTAGCGGGGCACTTATCCGTTGGAGCACACTGCGTCCTGCCTGGTGGGGCTGCAGAGCGTTCAATCCTGGGCTGCCAGGCGCTCTGGGTCGGACCTGTGCAGGCATGTGTCGGTAATAGCGCGAACTCAACAGGGAATTAACAGGGGAGCCAAGGGATTAAAAAACATCCCGAATTATTGGCTTCTCTTCTTGCTGCTGGCATGCCAGAATAGACCCCAGCTTTGCTCAGGTTTGCTCCTGCCTGCCCACAGGCACTTGCAGTAGCTTTACTTTGTTATAACACTGCAGTTTTCCAGTTGAGCTGCCGTAGCTCGTTGTAATCTTGTAATAACAAAGTTAAGAATAATTATTAACTTTAATTACTTACTAATAGGTAATTAATATTAATGATAATTGATAATTGTAGCTTGGAAGTAGATAAAGTGTGTGCACATTGCATGGGAGTGCCAGAAACTGTCTCAGATGTGAGAAATGACTTGGCCGGATCCAACTTGGGCCTTTTTATTGCTCAGAGATCCGCAGGGCTGGCGCTCGGCTGCAGGAGGAAGCTGTGCGGTCTTTATGTGGGGACCTGCTGCAGCCCAAAGCAGGGATCGCCGAGAGCACCCTTGTGTTGAACACCTTGCCCTGGGAACGAACCGAGGTGATCTCCAGGACTGGACCAGCTGGAACAGAGACTTTAGGTATGTTTAACTCGGGGGTAACTCGCATATCAGAATTTCTTACAGTGGCAGAGGCGGCTGGCGAAGAAATACTCTGCCTCTCCCTGCCCTGGGGAGGGCTTACTGCCTTGTCAAATCCCTCCTTGGAACTTTGTCCCACTTCAGGTTCTCCCTGAGCTGTGGATAAAGGAGAAGAGGAGGGTATGAAAGGAGGTGGTAGGTCTGACGTGAGAGCAGCAGGGCAGCACGGTGTGACTTAGGGTTAGGTCTGGGGCAGATGTTGGAACAGAACCTCTTTGCTTTCCAGCTCTGGTGACAGTCCCCAGCATGGGCTATGCTATAGTGAGGGAGCTGTTGCTGCCCCCTCAGCCTGTGGCAGTGAGGAAACAGGTAAGCACGATGGCAGTTGTCCTCAGATCGTTGTACCCTGCAGCAAAGGTTGATTGGGGAGAAATCTAGAGAATCCAGCACGCAGCAAGTCCACACACTAGATTTACAATTGAGGTGCTCAACTTCCGCAGGTGTGGGTGCGTGAAATCTGTTTCTGTCCTTTCCCCCCAGGAGAATGGCTCCATTACCATGGAGAACGGGGTGATTGCAGTCTGCCTGGACACGATGGGGCGCCTGACCTCGCTTCACCTGGTGCACTCAGAGAGGTGTGTCTATCACCCAGTAACTGGAACCGGGTTCCTCAAACCTCTCTCAGGTCTTCTTTTCACTGTACGCCCTTCTCCACTGCCAGTTCTTCTTACGCTGCTGTTTCTCTGTTCCACTTTATTCCAGAGAGTCAGTCCCAGATGGCTGCTATGCCAACCAGTTTGCACTCTTTGATGATGTTCCCCTGTACTGGGATGCCTGGGATGTGATGGATTATCACTTGGAAACCAGGTAGAGGAACAGTGCGTGCAGCATTTGGATTTTATCTTTGCTCTGAGCTTCTTGCCTCCTCAGCAGTCCTGGATCTACTAGGCTCTGCCTTTACCCCTTTCTCTAGGAAGCCAGTGACAACACTCCTGAAGCCTCTGGAAATCACCCTGGCTGGGGGCCTGCGGGGAAGTGTGAGCTTCTCTCTGCAGGTTGGGAAAAGCAGCACCTTAACACAGGAGATCATCCTAGATGCCACGTGCCCGTATCTCCGCTTCCTGACCCAGGTTTGGCCAGCAGCTGCCGTGCGATACAGACATCTGTGCTGTTCAGGCAGGGCTCTGGGGAGCTGGAACCTTGTGTCTGAATTACATCCCCCCTCCTTGTTTTCTTCCCTGGACCCCCCCACTGCCCGTCCTCTACTTTAGGGGATGGCAGCCTGCGGGTGAGGTCCTGAGGGACAAGGGTGGAAGAGAGACCTGCCAGTTCATTTGTGTTCAGGCTCTACTGTGATTTTCTTGTACTTGGTCTGGCTTGCGCACCTGGCTGCTGCGCACCAGGGAAGGATGAGTGCAGCTGCTGCCTGCCAGGTCGCCATGGTGATACCCTTGTCCTACCACATTTAGGTTGAGTGGAAAGAGGCTCACAAGTTCCTGAAGGTGGAGTTCCCCGTGCAGGTCCGGAGCACAAATGCCACCTATGAGATCCAGTTTGGACACCTCCAGCGGCCAGCACACTGGAACACATCGTGGGACTGGGCCCGATTTGAGGTGAGGGGAAAGGTGGTGTGGTCCTCTTGTGGTGGGGCTGTGTTTGCTCCCAGGCAGTAGCTCTGT
Organism: Vanellus vanellus; assembly: GCF_965231255.1. Taxonomy (NCBI): domain Eukaryota; kingdom Metazoa; phylum Chordata; class Aves; order Charadriiformes; family Charadriidae; genus Vanellus; species Vanellus vanellus. Next base: position 3,542,881 of record NC_138916.1, on the reverse strand, counting down.
ATGGTGAATATGTCCCTTGGTGCCTCCTGCAGGTGTGGACTCACAAGTGGCTGGATCTCTCTGAGCACGGCTTTGGGGTGGCACTGCTGAACGACTGCAAATACGGAGCATCGGCCCACAGGAACATCCTCAGCCTCTCGCTGTGAGTAGGGTTGAGGTGAGGGTGAAGCTGCAGCAGTCACTTTTTCTTCTGAGGTGTCTCTTGGAAGTCAAGGCACTGTTTGGTCCTAAGAGATCGTAGTTAATAAGGAAATAGTGCTCCTCTGCTTCTGGACCGGGTGACAGAGAGGCAACGTCAGGCTTGGGCTGACAGAGGGTGCTGCTGAGACACCAGTGTCACCTACATCTTGTTTCCTTAGGCTGAGAGCACCCAAGTCCCCCGATGCCACGGCAGACATTGGGCACCACCAGTTCACCTACGCCGTGATGCCTCATCAGGGTGAGTGATGCACAGCGCTGGGTCCTGTGGGGGGACACGCAGCTTGGAGGAAGCTCTGGTGAACCTTGGGCTGAGCACATCTGGCTGTGCCTGCGTAGAGGCTGTCTAGAGCTTCTTGTGTTGCAGGTTCCTTCCAGGATGCCGGTGTGATCCAGTGTGCCTACAACTTGAATTTCCCCCTCCACGCGGTCCCGGCTGGCTCTGCCCAGTGCCCAGCCTGGAGCGCCTTTTCTGTCAGCTCACCTGCGGTTGTGCTGGAGACAGTCAAGCAGGCGAGTCCCCGGGGGAGAAACGGGGCAGGTAGATGGGTTAAGCTGTCATTGTTAAGTGTAGTTTGCTCTTTTCTCTGGTACTGCAGCCGTAGTCATCAGTGCTGCATGGCAGCAGGTCAGGAACGCACGCGTGGGCCACCATTGTTGGGGTCCAGCTGTACCCCGAGGTGTAGGATAGGATGCGCCTGTCTCATTTGTCTAAACTCCCATCTGCACTTGTCCCCCAAAGGCTGAGGACAGAGCTGATGCTGTGGTGGTTCGGCTGTACGAGGCACATGGCAGCACGGTTGTCGCCTGGCTCCAGACCTCCCTCCCCGTTAAGGAGGCGATGCTGTAAGTCCACGCTGGAGGGCTGGGCATGTGTGGGGATGGAGATCGGTCACTTCAGCTTCACCCGCTGCTTTCTTCCCCAGCTGCGACCTCCTGGAGCGGCCGGCTGCGAGGGGCTGCCTGCTGCTGGAGCAGCAGGGTGTGAGGCTTTCCTTCACACCCTTCCGTGTGCTCTCCGTCCTCTTGATCTTGAGGCGGTGATGCTGTCAGTCGCCCTTGCTGGTGCAGTGGCAACCTGGACCAACACCGTGAATGCAAATCACGGCCTGAGGCTTCCTCCATCTCAAGAACTGTGCAAGGAGGCAGCGGTTCCAGGGAAGGGAAGAGTCTCCCCCTCGTCCCCCACAGCCAGCGGAGAGCAGCGCTCGAGAACAACCATCTTCTTCAGGAAAAGAGGAGCGTTGTCCCCTGCCTAATTGGAGATGGAGGTCCTGAGTGAGTTCTTGGCTAGCCAAAGTGTGGGTTATGGGACAGGTTCCCCCAGTGGAAATGGAACACAAGTAAAGAGGAAAAATTACGTGAAAACAAGCTCCAGCCTGTTTTCTGAACTTATTTCCAGGTAACTGCGCTGATCTCTCTCCTCCCAGGGCCCCTGTTGTGTCCTCCTCACAGGATCCTCCACTGGGGAGGCAGAGCTTACCTTTATTTTGAATCACAGAATGGTCTGGGGTGGAAGGGACCTTTAAAAGCCACATAGTCCAACGCCCCTGCAACGAGCAGGGACAGCTTCAGCTAGATCAGGTTGCTCAGAGCTTTGTCCAACGTGACCTGGAATGAATTCTGGGGGAGATGAGGTGAAGGGGAAGCCTGCTCCAGCCCAGGCTGGGCACAGAGGGGTTATCCTTAGCACAAAAAGATGTGCACAGTAATTTCTACACAAAATATTTTATTAGTCAGCTAAAAATCACAGCCTTCTCAGTGATCCAGGCAGCAGCCAGAAAGGGAAGAGAGGAAGGAAGGGGGGAAATACACACTTTTAGGCAGAGGGAAGGCTCCGTGGCCCTTATCCCCCTCAAATGCCTGGGGACAGCAGGAAGACAGTGGATAAATCAGCACTGTCACCAAACCCAGCATCGCTTTCCCACACTGGCAGGACGCAGCAGCAGCAAGCAGGCGTAAGCACAGGTAGAGAGAACCCCATTTCTCCCCAGTGCTAACCCCGACACTCCCTGAGCTCCCCTCGGAAGGAGGGCAGTGTGCGGCACTCACACGGCAGGGGCTGCGCCTGGAGGACGGAGAGGAAAATGAAGAAGTCAGAAGGTGAGGAGGTGCCTGGTTCTGCCCTGGGAAGCCCCCGCTAGGCCCACTCCTGCCCTTTGGCACCCCCTCAGTCCCCCTGATGCAAGGAAGCCCCCGCCTGTGCATTTGAAAGCCACAAGGACTACCGGCCTCACCTTTGCCCCTGCGTGCAGTCGTCCGGCGGCTTCTTTTGGCTTTGACCGGCACCTCAGGCTCGGACAAGGCTGGAGCAGTGGGCAATTTCCTCCTCCTGTGAGAACGTCCCTTTCTCGGCCCGTCAGCCACCTCCTGCTCCGCCAGCTTCGGGGGTTTTGCTACAGCCCTAGGGCGCCGTTTCGAGGCACGCACAGTGACCTGGGTGAACATCAGAGCCGGAGCTTAGCAGCAGAAGTGTGCTTGGACTGCCGGCTGATGAGAAACTCCGGGTAGGAGCCCTATGGTGAATTTGGGAGCAGTCTGAGCAGGATGCGGGGGAACAGCACAGCCTCTAGACCCAGCAGGAGCCACATCAACTGCAAAGCTTCTTACCTTGGGGGTGAGAGCCTCGGGATCCTCCTTCAGCTGAGCGCGCTTCTTGCGGGACGCCTGCCCTGTGGAAGAAGACATGCCTGGGTTAGGTGGGATAAGGAGGAGAGGGGACAGAGAATGCCTGCATCTCGGGGGACAGCTCCCAACCTGGCAGGCCAGGAAGGGGATGTGGGTGCAGGCCTGGAAAACCACCCTGCAGGTGCAATGGCTGTGCCCAGGGAGGTTGATGTGCCGATAGGAAACCTTGGGGACAACAGGCTCCGTCCCCCAGTGCCACCGGCCGTCACAGGCCTGTCAGCGCCCCAGGGAGAAGGACTTTGCTCCCGCCTTTGCCCCCGTGCTGCGCAACAAGAACGGGGCTTCCCAGGCTCCAGCCCTCCCAGAGCAAGAATGAGTCCCGCGGGGAGGAGAGAGCACACTCACCTTTGGGAGCCATGGGGCCAGGCTCTCCCTGCAAGGAAGGCGACAGAGCATTGACTGGGGCGCAGATATTCTGCAGGCAGCAGCAGCAGAATCTGTGCCCCTTCTCCACCCCGCAGCCAAGACAGTGATAGAGAAACAGCGACGTTTCCCTAGGAAGCCAGGAGAGTCAAGCTTGCTCTGCCTACCCTGTGCCTCGGGGACTCTCCCGTCAGCCCCTGCACCTCATCCCGACACCACTGAGCCTCATCCTGACACAGGGCACAGGAGGGGAAGGGACAGCGCTGCCAGACCACCCCAGCCCCCCATTCCCGTGATCAGCCCCTCTGCTCCAGACTGCCTGCCATCCCTCAGCCAGCTGGCCACTGCACAGAGGGTCCTTGTGGCCTCCACGTCCAGTGGTCACAGCAGTCTGGTGGAGAGGGAGACCCCCAGCAACACAGCATAATGCTGGGGGGTCTAGGGAAGCAGAAAACAGGCTGGTGTCCCCTGGCAGGAGTGGTGGGGGGGCACCCAGCCCCAGGCGGTGACCCCTGACTCCTACCTGGAACCATATGGTCCTGCCATTGTGGTCGCGCAGGGAGCTCATGCCAGGCACCAAGTAACACTGCAGCCAGTTCTTGAAAGCGGCGTAGTTATCTGCATGATCTGGCTCAAAGAGCTTTTTCTCTGGGAAGTGAGAGGGAAAGGACAGAAGTAGAGAGGAAGCAGCGACCATGGTGTCAGGGTGCCCTCCCAAGACTCCTGCTGTGGGGAACACAAAGCCCAGCACTTTCCACCACCCCTAGCTGTCCCTGTTCCCTGCTAGCCTGTCCTGTCGCCTCACCCGTCGTGATGACCTCCATGGGCACGGTGTGGCACAGCTCCAGGAGATCTGGGTTCTCCCGCATCAGCTTCACTTTCTTACTTAGCGTCAGGGAAGGATTCTGCAGGGGTGGAGAAGGAGAGGGAGGTCACCTGCCAGCCATACCAGCCTCGTCGGGGTCTCTCCTCCCCAACAGCAGCCCAATTCCCCATCTCCTCTTGCCCTCCTGGGGCTGAGCTGCCACGCTCCCCACCAAGTGCCCTGCCGCGGCACGTGCCAGCCCCAAGCTCACCCCACAGACCCCATCTAGCCTGCAAACTACATGTGGGCACATTCCCTACAGCTATAAAGACATGAAAGAGGGCTAGCACACAGCAACACCAGCAGTTTGTAAAAACAGCCCTCAAATCGCGTGTTTTGTTTTCAGCCTCCTTTAAAATAGCCAACTCCTCTCCCCTGAGGCCGCAAGATCAGCAGTGGGCTCTACTGTAGCCTTCCCCAGAGATTTTAAGCTTGCAAGGTGTTTGTTTCCCTTGCCCCTTCCTCTTCACCCACCCCAAATATACCCAGAGACTTCCGGGTGGCTGCCGAGCGCCTGTGCAGCACGCAGGCATGTGCCCAGGGAGCCGTCACAGCTCATCAGCCCAGCCACGTGCGAATGAACGCCCGCACGCGTGAGGTTACAGAACTGCTGCGCCCCATTTGCCGCTCCATTGGAGGGGCAGACGTGCTCAGACACGGGTGTTTATGGCAAAGGACAGTAAAATGCTTGAGGAGAAGGATCTCATGCAGGCAAGCGTTATAGCTGTGAAGGGAAAACGCCTGCCGTCAGGTTGGGAAAGACTCAGAGCAGCAAATATCTCACGACAGTGGTGTGGGCGGAGGCTGTGCGAGCTCTGCAAGGGCTTCGTGATGATGTTCTGCCCCATCGGAGCGAGGAACCAAACACAAACTGAAACCGGCCCTGAACCCTGAGCTGGAACAAGCCTGAAAGAGCAGACCCGAACCAGAGCTTCGCGCCCCGCTAAGCTCAAAGCAGAGCCAGAGCAGGGCAGCTGGGCTGAGCCCAGACTGGGGGCTGGAAGCAAACTGAACCACCTTCACCACTGCTGAGCCCAAACTGGAATCAGGAACACTTCTCAGCTCAATCTAGCTCCCTGCATAGAAGGCAAGAGGCTCCCAGGAGCCCAGGGGGCTGCCGAGACATCCCACAGGCAAACAAAGCCCTGGTGTGGTATCTGTCTGGAAACCTGTCCCTTTCTGAGCCTGTGAAAGCACCGGGTATTCCTTACCTTCTTCCTCTTCGCCTGCTCCTGATCCTTCACGGCCTCCAGCACGGTACGAGCCTTTTCGAAGGGAGGGATCTTCAACCTGAGAGAGTCCATCTGTTACACACAAGCTGGAACTCTTGGTTCTGGCACTTGTCTGTGTCTACCAGACAAGGAGGCCATGCTGGCTTAGCTGAGGAGCCATCAAGCTCTGGCAAACTCTTGGAGACCAAACCTCCATGGCAGGTCAGCGGGTGCTCAACCCACCTTACCTGTACAGGATCTCAGCGCGGAGGTAATTCCCAATTCCGTTGAAAAACTTCTGGTTTAAGAGCGCCTCGCAGATGGGCTTGTCAAAAGCCTTGTCGTCCAGGTTCTTCAGCACATTTTCCCTGCAACAGAGCAGGGGGCCATCAGGCAGGTTCACCTGGGCATGGCAATAAAAGCAGCCAAATAAAAGCAGGGAGCAGGGAGACCTTCCCTCGGGCTGGGCTGTGGCTGGCAGGGTGCTCACCTGAAGGCCTGGTACTCGGAGAGGACACAGGGCCCACGGTCTGGCTGCCAGGCGTCCCCCAGCCGCCACGAGCCGAAGCGGCGGGTGTCGATGAAGCAGAGGGCGCGGGGAGGGCTCTCCCGGGTGAGGAAGCGGAGGTGGGCATGGCGGGGAAGCTGAGCGGCGGGGCACAACCGGAACGACCCCGACATGCCGAAGCGGAAGACGAGATCCTGGGGGTCTCCGGGGCCCAGCGGGACCAGCGTCAGCCGCAGCTCCTTGCCCCGGGAGGCGGCCGAGATGCGGTAGGCCTCGCTGGAGAAAGGCACCTCCGGGCCCTTACCCACCGCCGACCGCTCCACGCCGCCCGAGAACACCACCCCGCCGCACGCCTCGTTGATGTACCGACCGGCCAAGTGCAGCTCCGGGCACTCGGGCATCGCCGCCGACGGGACGGCACCGGACGGCCCCGACCGCCACACTGTCTCCACTCCCGCCCCGTTGCCTGGCGACACGCCCAGGCCCCGCCCCCCTCGCCTCCCATTGGCTGCGCGGGCCGCGCGATGCATGCCGGGAGTTGTGGTCCCGCCGCGTCGCCATGGCGACGGGCCCGCCCGGCCTGCAAAGTCGGCGGAAGGGAGAAAGAGTCGGCAAACGGTTCGGCGCGATCACCGCTACCTTTATTGGGGCTTCCCCCCGCCGGCAGCCTCACCAGCGGCTGCCCCCGGCTTCCCCCTCCCCAGCCGGGCTGCACCGGCGCCTGCTCGGGCCCACCATCCAGCCTGGGTGCCTCCCACCATTGCTCCTTCTGCCGGTGCCTCAGAGAAGGGTGTTCATCATAGCCTGGGCCTGCTTCAGCTCTGAGGAGGGACAGAGGAGGTGGTAGGGGAGTGTCAGCACCTTCATCCCAGCCCCGGAGCCCACTGCCGCCCCTCCGCCAGCATCACCTGACAGCAGCACCCGGAACTTGTCAGCCGAGAGGACCATGGGGACGGCCTCCATGCTCCCGCGCTCCCCATCCCGCAGGTGGAAGGTCAGGTGGACGAGGGGCTCATTGACCTCCTGCAGCTCGCTGGAGCTGAGGGTGTAATCCACCCGCCAGCGCACCGAGCCCAGCCGGCTCACTGGGGCGGGCAGGCGGCCGGCGTCAGCACCCCGGGAGTGCTGGGGCAGGGACGCCCACCCCGAGTCCCATTATTCCCCCCTCAGCCGCCCCGCACTCACGTCGCAGGCTGCAGGCCCTCAGCCTCTCCTGGAGGGAGCTCTGTTTCTCTTCGTAGGACCGGCACAACCCTCCGGCGTGTTCTGCACAGCAGGGAGAGACAAGACAAGAAAACCGCCCGCATTGCTGCGGCCAACCCCCGGTGACGCACCCAGAGGGATGGATGGCACAGATGGGACAACACAGCTGCCATCCCACCAGGTCCGGCTGGCGGTGATGCCCCCCTCGAGGGTCCCTCCCTTACCTTTGGGCAGCCCCAGCTGCTGCAGCTCGCTCGACAGGGACTCGCCGTCCACATTGTGCTTGGCGGCGCTGGAGAGGATGAAGCCAAGGACGGCGATGGTGGCCTTCACGTCCCCTGACTCTGTGGGCGGGATGGAGGGTCACAGCTCCCGTCCCCAGAGTGAGGCTCCCTGGTTGGGGCCAGGACAGTGCCGCTCACCCAGCTTGGCGTCCGAGGTCAGCTTCAGGATCTTCTCATACTGCGGGAGAGGAGTGTGGGGTCATCAGGGTGAACAATGTGCACCGCAGTGCCGTGTAACGCACTCTCTACCAACACCACCACTGACAATTCTTACTTTAGCATCAACACTACCAGTACTTAACATCCATATTACTCCCGTGAGTCCTGGCTGGCAGCACTCTTAACACTAAGGCTTGCATTAAGGATATGAAAGACAGCGGTATCGCTAATTACACAACTACAGCGTTATAACTGACCCGGTGGGGGGTCCCACTCACCTCCATGGCCTCCCCCAGCAGGTCCCGCAGCACCTGGGCGCAGATCAGCTTCAGCTTCACCGAGGACTGTGGGGCGGGAGGGGAGGGGGAGAGGGGTGAGCACCATGCCCGGGGCGTGGGGGGACACGGGGAGGGGGACACAGAGGGGCACTTAACGATTTTGGCCAGGGTGCTGATCTCGGCCAGGACCCAGTCGGGGCAGTCCAGGTCCCCGCAGAATCGGAACCGCTGCAGAGGGAGGGAAGGAACGGTCAGAACCCATCACCACCCCGTCGTCCCCGTCCCCCTCCCCTACCCCGCCGCCACCGTCCCCCTCGCCCCACCATGTCGCCACCGGTCCCCGCTGCCGCCGCCGCAGACCCCGCCTCCGCGACCCGGAACTGCTGCCGGGCGGGCGGGATGTGCCGCGGATGCTCCTCCCGGGCGAGCGGCTAGGAGGGGCGGTAGCCCTGCCCCTGCTTCCCTCCTTGGCCCCAGTCTCTTTGGAAAAGTCCTGGAAACTTCTCGCCGCTTTGGTTTCACAGCCTCAATGAGCCTCTGGTGCAGGCAGCGGGGAGCAAAGCCGGGGCAGCTGCCGTGAAGAGCCACCAGACTACGGCGAGGCACAAAGTGCCCCAAATTCCGCCCCCAGTTTCCCCTTTCAAGCTAATTTGAGGCTTTTCCCCCCAACGCAGCAGCCTGCGGCTCGGGGGGAACCTCTCCTCCTGCGGCTCAGAGGGACCCTCTCCCTTATGGTCTCTTCGGACTCGGGGCTGTTGGTTTTGTTGTTGATTTTGGGGCCCGGGTGCTGCCCCGCGGTCCCAGGCGGTGTGTGCCAGCAGGTGGAGCTGGCAGACCGTCCCAGCACGGCCCCGCATCCCCTGGGCATGGCGAGTATCCCCCCAGTATCTCCTGGCATCCCCCAGCACCCCCCCAGTACTGCCCAGCATCCCACTGGGCCACCTGAGCATCGCTTTGAGCCCCATGACCTTCACTGGACCATCACCCCGTATCCCCCCAGCATCACCTGAACATCACTTGAGCCCCAAGAGCATCACTGGACCGGCACCCAGTATCCCCCCAGCATCCCCTGAACATCGCTTGAGCCCCAAGAGTATCACCAGACCATCACCCAGTATCCCCCCAGCACCGCCTGAGCATCGTGTACATCACCCGAGAAGCCCCAAGACCCACCTGAGCATTGCTGGACCATGGCTTAGCACCTGCCAAGCACAGCCAAACCTCACCCAGCATCTCCCAAGACCACAGATGGACCTACTGCAATGGGATCTCATGTCTGGTCTTCACCCACCACCTCTGTAGTTTTTGTGCTTTGTTTTTTTCTTTTTGTGGCAAGAGTTAGCAGAGAAGCAAAGAAACAGAGGAAGAGAGCGTGCAGATAAGATAAAAGCCTTGTCCATGGAAGGGGAAACAGAGCAGATAACTGGGGAGACTTGTGAGGGTAGATAAGGGACCCGAGCGTGGTGGACCTGCTCTGTAGCATGGCCGGAGTCCAGGGCCGAGCCACACACAGCCCGCTCCAGCAAACTGCACGCTGCCACCCTGCCAACTCTCCCCACCACGCAGGCAGAGTCCTGCCACACCACTTACAGGCAGAAACGGGGGTCACGGGTCCACCGGCCACCCAGCCGTGAGCGTGGGTGCCCCTTTCCCAGCTGCAGCTCTGTCCCCACACACCCATCCCGGCACAGGGGCAACCAGCTCAAGCCCAGTGATTTTCCCCCAAAACAGCAACTCCAGCATGACCGAGCAGGTTGCACCCCTCTGCCGTTCCTTCAGGCTGGGTTTCTTTTCCAAACTTCAACAATTTCTCACTTTCCAGGGAAGATGCCGCTTTCCCGAACTCCTCTGCATGTCGGAAGCTGCAGGATGAAAACCTCTCTGGAGGGTCGATGCTTCCCTGCAGGCGAGAAGGATGCGCTTCCCTGCTTGCGCCCCAAAGGAATGGGGTTGTGGGGTGACCGCAGCATCTCCAACAGCTTTATCCTCAAGAGCCTCGGTGTAGTTTCTAAGACATCCATTTAAATTTGTCATCACTTAGATCCAGGGAAAACAGAAATTGAAAAAAGATTGGGCAAAAAAAAACCCCAAACCCAAGACCCAGCAGGTCTCAGCGCCCAGCGTGGGGACCGGGTGAGGGGGACACCATTGGTGGGACCTCAGGGGGCACTGTGGGGTTCAAGAGCAGGTACCCAGCGGCTGCCAGGCCCTGGTGGTTCACCCCAGTGACCTCCCACTACCGAACAGCCCCACCATGTCATTTCTAGACGGATCGGGGTATTTTTCCCCTCCTCTTGCCTTGTTTTTCTTCATTATGGTTTGTTTTCCCCAGGCTGGCTCTCACGCTCCATCAGCCCATTCGTCGGGATTCCCCTATCCTTGGCACACTTGCTTTCATCGCCACGGACCGGGTGGTTCCTGCCTGTGCCAAAGGGTAAACATCCCTTCCAGAAAACCAACATTTAAAGAGATTTCTGTAGAATCGCTTCCTGTTTTCCTCATAAGTGCAGCAGAACTCATCTGCTCTTGGGTTACGCTCGTCACCCTCTGCTCATGTGCTGGCGGTAAGTGACACCCAGGAGAGGAGGTGAGTCAGTTCCGAGGAAGGTCTCAGCCCTAGATTTGTAAAGCCAACCCTACAGATTTGAGTTGACGAGCATCAGCGGTGGCTTCATGTCTTCGGGCACCCAAGCTCTGATTTTCTCAAAGTTTGGGGACACAGCAGGTTTTTTTCACCACCCCCCCCCCCCCCCCCCGAGGAACTCACCGCTTGTGGGTCATTTCCCAGCAGGACCTGGCAGGGGAGGGCGGCAGTTGAGGAGCACGAGATGGGTTCCTTGTCTTGCAGAGCACAGAGAAGGGGTGGTTTTAGCCCCTCATCCCCTTTGGAGAGACGGAAGCTCAGCACATCCCTGCCGGCAGCATCCAGCCTCCCTGCTCTCGCGGGATCAGTGTGTACGGGGTACAAGTGGGGACAAGCACCCCAAGAGCAGAATGGGGTGAGCCCTGTCCTGCGCTGCAGAAACCTGTTGGGAGAACCACAAGACTGGAGGACTTTTGATTATAAAATAATGATTAAAAATACAAAAAACCAACTGAAATACCTTTTTGAAGTGAGTGTCTATCTACAGCCTGCCTCGACGCAGAGCCCAGGCCCACGCACTGGTGGGAGAAAAAAAAAAAAAAAAAAAAAATAAAATCAAGATTTTGGGTTAAAAACTTGGTGTTGTGTTTAAACAGGCAGCAGAAACGGCCCCCGTCGTAGGGTGCTTTGCCTGCACCCAGTGTAGAGCAGGAAGGGCTGCTGGACCCAGGGAGCAGCCCAGGGCTTGATTCCCCAGCCCGAAGAAGGATTATTTCCCTGTCCTTCATGCTGAGGCCGTGGATAAACGCTTGACCTCAGCTGCCAACCCTTCCGTGGCTGAGATGATACACCAGCCCCTCTGCTCCCTCTCACAGGAACCCCCTTGTCACCACTCGCAGGAGGTTCTTGTGGTCCCTCAGGGCTCTCACAGGAGAAACAGGTCAAGGAGGGAAAGTCAGAGAGTTTAAGCAGAAACACTGGGCCGCACAGGTCCAGCTGCTGCAGATGTGCTCTCCGGCATCCTTAGCACTAGAGGGTTTTACATGGGTAAGGAGAGGGGAGGTTAAGTGAAAGTGATGCCTGAAGTCCAAACCACGCAGGTTTTGGCTTTGATGGAGGTATAGGGAGGACACCTGACAGCAGCAGCTCTGCTCCGGGGAGAGCTCTGCAGCTTACCACTGGACTGGACAGATTGTGGCTCCAGTTGCCAGCTGAAGATGCTCCTTCCCCTGCTCTCATCTGCGACGACAGCCTGGATGAGGCGGGAGTTGGTGGGAGCAGGACCATCCCCCCAGAACAGAACCTCCTCTCGTACGAGCACTGAGCCGTTCCTGGAAGGGAGATGAGATGGTGGGCAGCCCACCTCCCCTTTGGGAACGGCTTTAGAGCCCCATCCTCCTCCTCACGCTAACACCCCACCCAAAAAGAGGTCTCAGGTGGCTTTATCTGGAGCTTCAGACACTTCCAACCCAGGATCCCTTGGGATGATGACCCTGGGGAGGGAGCACAGCCCCTCACAAGACTTGTCCAGAGCATTTTGGTGGGCAAACCCTTCCCTCCAAGCCATACCCACCCCTCTCCATTTGTTGCCCTGGGGCAGATCTGCATACTCACAGGCACTGGAGGACATTCACCTGCAGGAAGGTCTCATACATGGACAGCCTTTGGTTTAGCTGGAAAAAAGCAGCACCTCTTAATTGAGAAGATTCCCCCCTGGGAAGGTGGCCCGCACCAGGAGGTGTGTGATAAATACAGGGGGACTTTGGCTCATTTTGCCCCGGGTAGGACATGATGGTACCCCCAGGGTACGCCGGGTCTCTGGGGATGGTCATGGCAACCCCATCAGCCCAGAAACAGCAGCCAGGAGGGAATACCCCAGCACCAACGCGGTGTGCAACAGCCAGGCCAGCAGTGAGGGGGAGTCCGGTCCCACCCCAAACCAAGCACCCCAATCCAGCTCCGGTGGAGCAGTGCCAGGGCTTTACTTGTCCCCACCGTGTCCAGGTGGGTGATAGACCAAGCCAGGGCAGATGCAGCCTCCTCACCCCAGCAGGGCTTCCCTGCAGGAGCTTCTCAGCTGCGCCCAGAAGTACCCAAATCTCCAGCCACCAGCTCCTGAACTCACCATCAGCTTCACTTCTTCCTCCAGCTCCCTGAAGCTCTGCTGCTCAGGACTCATGGGCTAAGTGATGCTCACTTGTGATGCTCAACAGCCGGAACCACAAGGGTGATGCACTCATGGGTGGAGACCACGCAGGGGAGGAGAGCCCAGCGGGGTGGGATGCAAGGAGCTTCACCCCAGGCCCACCATCATCACCTCAGCTGGGGTGAAGGCCTCTCCGGCAGGTGCAGGGAGGTGTTCTCTGGCTGTGGAGGGGTGCTGGGAGGCGTCGGAGCGGCCGGGCATGGACTGAGCATTAGGTGTCCCTCCTGCTGGCTCAGCCGTGGTCTGCGAGCCGAGTGGGGAGCTGGTGGCACGTGCAACCCCAGTGGAAATCAGCACATGGGATGGAGATAGTGAACTTGTGGTGCTGGTGTGGGGCGCAGCCTCAGAGTGATGCTCCAGAGAAGGGGTTTTGAAGCCGAGAGGCGGCTGCCAGAGACCCGTGGCTCCAGGAGGGAGAGAGCATCCACACCGACACCCCAGAACCCGCAGAACACACCAGCATCCTCCCACCCCGGGTAGTTGAGCAGGCCCCCACATGTTGCCACCAGATTGTCACCTGTCCCTCTCTGGGAGGCTGGCGAGCCCGGCTGAGTGTGAGGAGGAGGCAGGGAGCTCAGGATGGAGCAACCAGAGAGCCCAGGCTGTACGGGACAGCAGCGGCACACAGGCAGATGACCAGCACCGGGAGGGCTTTGCACCACAGTCTGCTGGCAGTGGTGGCCACATGGACAGCAAGACCCAGGGTCATGGCCACAGCATCTTCTCTCTCACCACCAAACATCTTTTTTTGGCTCTATGGAAGTGATGTCCATAGGGTCTGGTGGTCCTACCCCTCTGCTCCGCTTGGGAGAGGTGGTGGGGAGAGCCCAGCCATGGAGAGGAGCAGCAGGAGGTTTAGGCTGGGTCCCTCCAACCTCCCCCAGCCCACCCCAGCGACGGTGGCTGGCCCAGCCCCAGAGCCTCCAGTGCCAGGAGACACCTCATCAGCACATCTCCCCGGTCCCCAGCAGCACCGAGCAGCTTCTCCAGCATCGGGAATGTTTGTGCCAAAGCTCAGCATCTCCCGGGAGGCTCCTGGGGCAGAGCAGGGCTGGAACCAGCTCAGACATTACCTCACCCCCCCACCCAAAACACCCACCTTGGCTCAGAGAACCTCACAAGGGACAACCAGGCTTCAACCCACCAGCAGCACCCAAGGAGAGCAGAGCACTAAACCCCTCACTCCAGCCCTGCGCTTTGATCTCGTTTCCCGTGGGGAGGAGCTCCATTCCAGCTGCTCCCAATTAACACACCGACTAATTTGCACTCCCCCAGGTGAAGCTGGAGGGGGTCCCAGCTTCCCTCTGCTCCTCGTTAAGCCCTTGGCAGAGGAAGGAGCCTGTTTCTCCGGGCAGGTTTGTTCCCCAAGCACCAGCCCCAACCGTCACGGATGCTCCTCAAAACACCCCTTTTGCAGGGAGCGGGTCGTGGCGGTGCTGGTCCCCCGCCGGGCTCGTGTAATTTGGGCTGAAAAACGTGGTTTGGGGAGATTGGCTCTCAGAACCAGACAGATTTCATGCTTCTGCTGGAGGCTCATGCGGGGCAGGGTGTCTCGGGGGTCCCCGCTGAATCAGCCCCGGGATGCATCACCCCGGCAGCAGGGTACCGGGGGGGGGGGACCGGTGCCAGCCCCACTGTACCCCACAGCTCTCCTGTCCCCTTTCTGACAGATGCGCGGACCCCTCCACGAGCATCCTCCTCCCGGGCTGTCACCCAGGGGTGATTTGGGACACACACCCCCCCCCCCACACACACTCTGTCCCCGGAAAGGTGCCGCCGTGCCCAGGCTGGCAAGCAGAGACCGAAGCACAGCGCGTTTGAAAACGAGCCAAACCCTTTTAATCAGGCGAGGCACCTCTTAAAATTCGTATTCTTACAAAATATTAAATAAAGTGAAGGAACTTTCTTCCCTGGAACCTCAAATATATATATATATATATATATAAAAATTACAGTATTATTAACAAACACTGCTTTCCAAACCGCTTGACAACGCTATGCACAAGACGCGGCGGTGGCAAGGGAGAGCGAGAACAGCCGAGTCCCCTTTTCCCGTCCCCCGCACAGCCAGTACATCCCAGTGGAAAACCAGAAAGGCACCCACAGGAGAGACGGCAGCGGCAGCCGCCGCCTCCCCCGGCTGGCAAACACACCTTTCGGCTAAAAAGAGTCTATGGTAGGGGTAGGGTGTTGTTTGTTTTTGTTTTTTTTATCTTTTTTTTTTTTTCTCCGTTTTCTTAGTTTAAAATAAATATATCCTGTAGTGAGATAAAAAAACCCAAAATAATAATCCTCATTTTGTTCCTCCACGCCCTGCGTCAGCTGGAAAAAACACCTGAGTGTCGAGTTTGTAAGGCCTCCGCTGGGTACCACCGCCGCGGGTGACTCCATCCCTCCTCGGCTGCCGGGATCCCTCCCGGGATGCTCATCGACCTTCCAGAGCCCGTGGGACGGAAAGGATCTCTCCTTCCAAGGTCTCGCAGCATCCCTCCCCTCTCCTGCCCCTCCGGGCTCACCGTGTCTTTGTCACGCGCAAAGGGTTGTCCCCAAGCGTCCGTCTCCTCTGGGACAGGCGGGATCGGCGCTGTAAAGTGGTTTGGTTTTCTTTAAGGCTCTTTCTTTAAAATCTTCCTTGCAGCCTCTTTTCAGCTCCAATCGGGACCAAAAACTCTCAGCCCGAACAGCCTCGCTCCCGCCGCCTTGGTCCAGCACAGTGGACAGGTGAAGCCACGAGTTTAAATAAAAAAAAAAAACCCCCAAGTATAAATTACTAATTTTTTTTAAAAAAAAAAACAACACATAACCTGAAGACAGCAGCTCCTTATAAAGGTAAATCCGTAACATTTTTAAAATGTCTTCATTTAAAACAACAACAACAAAAATATCAGTCCTGTGACTACGGAAGTTGTGACTCCCTTGAGCCTGAACGTCGTGTTAAAGTCTCTGTATGAAGACTAAAGACCAGGAGGAAGGTACGTTTATTGGGAACGCCGTGTGTGAAGCGGGAGAGGCGAGTTAGAGGAGAGGGGAGGGGACGCGGTAAATCATCCCCGCAGCAACCAGCTTTTCTCCAGGGCTGGGGACAGCGGCGTGGCCATTTCCACGCTCCTCCCGGGGGTACAAACGCCGCCCCAGCCCTCCGGCTCCGCCGGGAATCCCGCCATTCCCTCCCAGTTCACCGGCTGGTGGTGGACGGAGATGGGAGATGCGCTAAAAGATGATGCATTAAAAGAAACGAAACCCCGAAACGGGCTTGAGCCCACCCCCACTGGGATGGACCGTGGTGGCCATGGCGTGCTTGGAGCATCTCTGGGTCGTGTGGCAGCTGCCACCAAGGGTCATCCTCGGAGGGTCGGTGGCCTCCAGGCACCAGCAGCCCTAGAGGAGGACTGGTCCCCATCCTTGGGCGCAGCCGGTGGGAGCCCAGCATCTCCCCGCGGGTCTGCTGGTGATCGCCCGCTCCGTCTCAGCATCCGCGTCGCTCCGGAGGGGACCCCGCTTTGGGGATGAGCGGGACATGCCCCTTCTCGTCCTCGGCTGTTGCCCTTGGCACCTTCCTTCGTGCCTCCTTTTCCCTGGTGCTATCCATGGCTATCGTTTTGCCATCAGCTTTCGGTGCCTCCGGGCCAGGGCTACCTGGGAGAGGAAAAAGGGGTTGGGGACTGCAGGGTCTTCACCTCCCTGTCCCGAATAATCCCCGCTTCCAGCCACAAATCCCCCCCCACCAGCCCAGCCTGGGCAGCGGGGCCCCTCGTGTGCTCCTCCCCAGCCAGCCCAAGGTCCCCGTCGTCACCGCAAAGACACGCAAATACACGTACACCTCCACAGAAATCCTATAAATACATATAAACGCACACACGAGGAGAGTTACCTACTTGGGGGGGTGCTGGCCAGCCTGCGAGCTCGAACCTGGAAGACATAGAGTTGGTGGCAATGGTCTTGAACAGCAGCAAAAGGACATCAGGCGAGGGAGAAGCGGTGGGAATGTCGCCGGTGGGATGGGACAGTCGTGGGTGACAGGTCCAGCACGCAGGGTGCATGCTGCCCTGCTCCCAGCGTGTTCCCGAGCCACTTGGGAGGGGGAGAGGTGGCCTGGAGGTGACTGCCACCTCCTCAACACCCCAGGGACGATTTTTCTCACCCAGGCAGGCAGGGACACACCACCCCTCCCAGCTCAAGCTTTCTCCCTCCACAACCCATGGAGAAAAGCAAAATATTCTGCTCCACAGAGCCCTTGGTAGCACAAGGATGCTGAGGGACCACGCAAGTGATGGATGCTCCCACCAAACACCAACATCCCGGAAGCAGATGTGGCTGGGGCTTCCCTGGAAGAGTCTCATGGCCCCACTGGTGTCACCAACCCTCCACAGGAGACAACGGGCTACCTACCGAGCTGCTGCCTGATGGAGTCATGCCAATGGAGGTTCAGCAGGTCCGGGTAGATGTCGGGGAGCTGCTTGAGGGCCAGAAGCTTCAGCATGCGTGAGGTGCAGCTCTTCAGCTCTAGGTCCCTCAAGTGCCTCTCCTCCGAAAGCGTGGTGGGGCGCAGCTCCACCTTGTGCTCCTGCAGCACTTGGTCAACGGAGGCCCCGGGGAGCTTGGGGAAGAGCTTCTCCTTCACCACATGGATGGGGATGAAGACGGCTCCTGCCCGGACGACATGGGGGAAAGGACACTTGCGAGCAAACATGAAGGTCTCCAGCTGAGACAGCAGGTTGGTGAGGAGAGTGGCCACATCTTGAAAAGCCAGCCAGATCTCTTTGCCTTTGGTGGCCTTCTGAGGTTCGGGGATCCTGGAGCCGTTCTTGGGCTTGGGGGGGGATTTGGGCATCTCTCCCAGCTCCTCCGCCGCCTCCGCCTTCTTCAACCACTCCTGCAGGAGCTCCGGGGAGGACCTGGACACCGAGCACGAAATAACGTCGCAGAGCAAAGCGTGCAGGGTGCTGAAATACTGACCGGCGGAGGTCTGCGGGGCAGAGACCTCGCACCGCCCGGGCAGCGAGACGCTCTCCTCTCCCGGCAGGCGGGGGGCTTCGGGCAGCGGGGGCTGCTGCTGCGACTCCGGGCGAGCTCCCTGTAGAGCGGAGGGACCGGGCTGCGGGGTCGGGGGGCTGCTGGCCAGCGGGGAGGCGGGGAGGGTCGGCGGCGGCGCGGGGATGCTGCCGGAGGGGACCGGTGGAGGTGGTGGGCTGGGTTGGGGGGCGCGGGGGCTACCGGCCGGCTGGGGGGGCACGGTGCCGGGCGGGCGGGAGCGTAGGATCTTGTATTTTTTGAACATGAAGGTGGCCGAGCTCTGGAAGTTGCTCTTGTCCCCAGAGCCCACCTCGACGAGCAGTGGCAGCGCCCGGGGCTTGGCCCCCTCTCCCACCCTCGCCTTCCCCCCCGCACCCTCTTTCTCCTCCTCCGCCTCCTCCCTGTCCGGCGTCCCCTCCGCACCGCCGACGGGTGCCCGGGTCTCCCCAGCTTTCTCCAGTCTCTTCTTCAAGCTGAGGTCCAGCACGATGTCCTCGGGGGCCGCATCCCCTCTCCCCACCCCGCCAGGGCTGCCCTCCTGAGACCCCGCGTCTCGGGGCGCAGGCTTTGGCTTTTCGGGGACCTTCCCGTAGCAGCTTTCCTCTCGGCTCCGGACCGCGTCGCTGCCCGTCTTCAGCTCCCGGCCGGCCGCCGTTCCCGCGGGCAGCAGGCTGGACGTCGCCGAGACATCCCTGAGGGCTGTGGGCTCCCGGCTGCCCCCCGTGTTTCGGGGTGGGGTGTCCCCCCGTGGATGCTGCCTGCAGAAGGGGACCCGGGCTGAGCCCTCGGTCCCCTCCAGGTAGTCTCGGTAAGGTGCCAGGCTGAAGACGTTGTTGATCACCGGCATGGGTGGGGAGGAAGGAGAAACCTCGCCGTCCTTCGGCCCCTCTTGGGGAGAGGCGGATGGAGAAGCGGGGACGAGCTCCTTGGCTGCATCCTTCACCTTGCAGGCATCTCCCTTCCCTACGACGACGGGAGCCGGTGGTCCCCCGCGGGGGTTCTCCCGGGCAACCGGGCTGGCCGTCCTCCTCCCGTGGTAAAGGGGGTCCTGCTCCCCTCGGCCGGCTTTCACCCACCTCCCTTCTCCTTTGGGAAACGCCTCCCTGCAGCCCTCGGGCACCTTCTCCGGGGGGCCGACGGGTTGGAAAGCGCTGTTGTGCCTGGCCGCCGCTCGCTGCCTCTCGCAGCCCGGCTCCGTGCCGGCGAAGGAGGTGCCCAACCCCGCCGCTTCGCCGGGGCTGAAGGCAAAGCCAACGCTCGGCAAGTAACCGGCTCGCCGCGGCGGCTCGGCATCCCTCGGCAGCACCGCCGGCTTGGCAGGCGGCGACGCCACCGCGCCGGCCGCCCTGGGCACGTAGGTCTCCGAGGGGGTGGGAAAGTAACTCCTTGGGGTTTGGGGTTTAAGGTAAGAGCCGGGAAAGGGTTCCCCGCTTCCCGCAAAGCCGAAACCTTTGTAGGCGCCGGGCTGCGCCTCCACGGTGGGGTGGTAGAGGAGGGCGGCTTTATGGAGGGGCAGCGGGTAGTGGGCGTGCGGGTAGCACGCCGGCAACCTCTCCCGGTACGCCGGGCCGGCGACGGGCGGCGGGAGCTTGGACCAGGGGTCCGGGCTGAGGCTGGGGACGTGGGGCACCTTCCTTTGGCTGTGGGCGACGGCGGGGCAACCGGCTTCCAGCAAAGGGGTGCCGGGGGGAGCCCCGTATTTCTCAAAGGCGGCGTAGTAAGGGGAGAAGGCGAGGGGAGAGCCCAGCTTCTCCTTGGTGGGCAGCGGCAAGCCGGGGTGCAGCGGCAGGAGGTTGAGGTCGGGGTGGAGAACCCTCTTGTGCAGCCCGGTGCCGCCGTGGGGCTCGCCGGGGCGGAGAGGGTGGGTGGCGGGGAGAGCCCAGTCTGCGTCCCCCGCTCTCGGCTGCAGGCTGTCCCCCCGGGGTCCCAGTGGCAGAGCCATCCTGGGGTCCACCAAGCAGGCGGGGGCTCGGTACACCGGCTTGGGGACGGCCAAAGGGGCCGCCTTGTTCACCGCCACCGGTTTCTTCACCGGGAAGGGGTGTCCCGGAGCTGGCGGCGGACTGGTCCACTTCTCCCTCGCCATCAGCAGCTCCCGCATCAGGCTGTCCTTGCCTTTTTCGGTGCCGGGGGGCTGCTGCAGCCCCGTCCCCAGGCTCTCGGGTCGGTACAGCCGGCAGCTCACCGGCGGCGGCCCCTCGGCCGGCACGGGCTGGCTGCCGGCGCCATAGTGTAGGTAGGCGGCCGCCGGGCTCCAGCGCGCCGGGGGCTGCTCGGGGCCGTCGGGGCTTTGCAGCGGGCAGGCGAAGTAGGAGCCCTTGTAGTTGAAATGGTTTTCGGCGGCAGGGTTGGGCAGGGGGCTGGGTTTGCAGAGGCCGGCGGGGAAAGCGGCGGAGGGGGGGTCCGGCTCCAGCCGAGGTAACTTGTTGAAAATCACGGGGTCCAGAGGCTCCAAGTGCCGTTTCGAGGCCATCTATACGTTGCTGCCGGCGTCCCAACCGGGGTGCGTGACGGGAGAGGAGAGTTGACCTTCCTGAACGGGACACGGAGAGAAAATATCATGAGCAAACCACGTTCCCCACGGGAAGCACTCAGCCGGCGGTGGGATGGCACAGGGCGGCAGTGTCCGCCGAGTGCTCCCCCAAAAGCCGCCTTGCCCCACACACCGGCTGGAGAAAGCGTTGGAGAAAGCACGCTGGTTTGCACCCGCAGCTTTTCCTTACTCGTTTCTGATGCTCAGCGTCCCGCTGGAAGGCTAAAGGAGAGGAAGGGAGACACGGAAAGACCCCCTCGCCCCACACAGCGACTCGCTTCCCTTCTCCCATCCTCCCGGCACCTGGCAGACATCCTAAAAAAGAAAACCCACCCACCCCACCCCAACTGAACAGCAATATGCGATCCTCAGCGTGGACATTGGGGATGCTGTCAGGAGCTCCCTTCCCTCGGTGTTGGCCAGGGTGGGAGCCTGAAGCCGGCAGGGGGCAGGGGGGGATCCTGGCAATCTGGCTCAGCATTTCGCCGTCTGTCTCCTTGGAAAAGCCCTGGAAACCTCTCCCCGCTTTGGTTTCACAGCCTCAATGAGCCTCTGGTGCAGGCAGCGGGGAGCAAAGCCGGGGCAGCTGCCGTGAAGAGCCACCAGACTACGGCGAGGCACAAAGTGCCCCAAATTCCGCCCCCAGTTTCCCCTTTCAAGCTAATTTGAGGCTTTTCCCCCCAACGCAGCAGCCTGTGGCTCGGGGGGAACCTCTCCTCCTGCGGCTCAGAGGGACCCTCTCCCTTATGGTCTCTTCGGATTCGGGGCTGTTGCTTTTGTTGTTGATTTTGGGGCCCGGGTGCTGCCCCGCGGTCCCAGGCGGTGTGTGCCAGCAGGTGGAGCTGGCAGACCGTCCCAGCACGGCCCCGCATCCCCTGGGCATGGCGAGTATCCCCCCAGTATCTCCTGGCATCCCCCAGCATCCCCCCAGTACTGCCCAGCATCCCACTGGGCCACCTGAGCATCGCTTGAGCCCCATGACCTTCACTCGACCATCACCCAGTATCCCCCCAGCATCACCTGAACATCACTTGAGCCCCAAGAGCATCACTGGACCATCACCCAGTATCCCCCCAGCATCACCTGAATATCGCTTGAGCCCCAAGAGTATCACCGGACCGTCACCCAGTATCCCCCCAGTACCACCTGAGCATCGTGTACATCACCCGAGAAGCCCCAAGACCCACCTGAGCATCGCTGGACCGTGGCTCAGCACCCTCCCAGCATAGCCAAACATCACCCAGCATCCTCCCAGCATGGCCAAACAGTCCCTCCCAACCCCAGACCAGTGCCGTTGCTGCTGGCTGAGCTATTTCAGGGGTTCATTCAAGGAGAAGCCGACTACACGTTGCCACGTGGCCACCCCAAAACGAGCCAAGGGCTTTCCTTACACCCCGACTGGGAGGATGTGAAGCAGGAGGCGGAGGCGGGGGGGATGTCCCCAAAGTGGGTTATTTTCCCCTCCAGCTCTGCCCACCCACCAGCGGCCGAGAGGGACCTGTCGGGAGGGTGGTGTTTAAACGCGTCTCCCCGGGAGATGCTGCGGGGGATCCCTTCCACACCGTGACGACGCTCGGGGCGGAGAAGCCGGGCCAGAAACCCGGGATCTTGTGACTTCCGACGTTTCCCCGCTGCTTTTTCCCCTTTTCCCCGAAACGCACCCGTCTACAAAACCCGCGGCGTCGGGGTCGTTGTGCAACCGGCCCGGCTGTCACCGCGGGACCGGTTGATGCCAGCGGGCACGTCGGCAGCGCCGCCGCAGTCGCCCCCTTTAAATCGCCTGCAACCGCACCACGGGGACCCCTTTTTTGGGGAGAAGGAGGGGAAAGGCCCCGTTAACCCCGTTACCAGGGGACCTTTCCCCTGGGGAACACCCCGACCCTTTCCCACCCGTTTCCCATCCCAGCCTTGCTGGAGGGATGCGGGGCAGAGCAAGTCATCCCGCCGCGGCGGCCGGAGCAGGGCACGTGGCTTCTCTGATGTCTGATAGGGGTTGAGCTCATTAACCTCATTAGGCTGAGGGCACTAATGGGCTCCTTCTTTCTACGAAACGCACTGGGGCCGTCCCTACACCTGTGCCATTCCAGACCCGAGAAAACAGCTCTGCATCAACCTTTCCCCTCCGGGACTATCCCCTTGCAGCCGGTGGGGTGATGCCCCCCCTTTCTCCCCGCCACGGGAGAGCTGCCGGAGCCGGGGGGGGAGGAGAGGGGCAACCCGGGAATCAGGGCTGGGGGGGGGGGATGCCTGGGTGAATGCTAACACGTGTGGCGTTACCGATGCTTGTGATACCGAAACCCCGTCCGCGGCTGGGGAAAGCAGTGGGTGGATTAAACCCAACCGATTTATTCCTCTTTTTTTTTTTTTTTTTTTTTTTTAATTCCCCCCCCCCCCCCCCCTCTCCTTCGCAGGGGTTTTTCCCGCCAGGGGCTGGTTGGCCGGGAGGGGAGAAAAGTAAAACTAAACAAAAAAAATAAAGCACGTGCCTCCCCGATAAGCCCTCGCGGGCCGCAGCCAGCTTTATCCGCCGCATTTCGGATGCCGAAAGGGCACGGGAACGCTCCCCGTGCCCCCTTTGCCGGGGCTCCGAGGCTGCCAGGGATGGCTCAGCCATCTCTTTTTTGCTCCGACAGCTCCGAACAAGCGCGGCTGTGTCTCTTATCGCCGGGGCAGTCAGGCGACAAGCGCGGCGGCTCCCCGGCATTTCCTCCCCAGGATGCGATGATGCCCTAACGCGGCGGTAAATAAGCAGGACGCCTCTCACCGCGGCCTCCCGCCTCCTCCGTCGCCACGTGATGCCAAGAAACAGCCGCCAACTCCCAGCCAGCCCGCAGGAATCAAGAAATAAAACCCCCAAATCTCGTAAACCCGCTGGCATCGGGCATCCCCGGCTGTCCCGCAGCCCCCCAAACCCTCCGAGATGCCCCCCGGGGTCTCTGCGGCGGAGGGTCACCAACGGAGGGGGCTTTCCCCGTGTCACCCCGAAGCGAGTGGACTTCTCTCCCGGTAAGAAGGAGGTTTCCCGTTCGGCTGCAATATGGGTTTCACAATCGCGGGGACTTTGGGTCCCTGCCGAGGAGGTCACCTTTCCCATCTCCCCGGTGGGTTTTGGATGCGATCGCTGGCAAGGCTTCCCCCTCCCACCCCCCCACCCCACCCCCCACCCCGTTGCGGTCATTTGGGGGAGCAAACAAGAGGCCTCGGGGGGGTTGCAGCTCCCTCATTTCACACCGTATCCCTCTTCAAGAAAGTTTGCGGCTCCCGAGCTTTTCCCAGGTAGGCAAAAGCACAGCCGGAGCCTTCACTGGGACCAAAGCAGCTGTTTTTTAAGACAGCATCCTCACCGAACACGTGCAGCAAGCCATCGCTTGTATTGCAAATTGGGGTGTTATTCCCAAAAAAGCCCCAGCAATATTCACTTATATATATATATATATATATATATATATATATATATATATATATATACTTAATTAAGCATGCACAGCCACCAGAAGGGCACAGCGACCGCTTCCAAAATGGCACCTGAGTATTTCGGGGGTTAAAACCCCTCCGATGGAGCAGTACGAACCCATCGACCCGACTCCAACCCATCAGCGTCCCCACCCGGGTTGGGGCAGGGACGCCCCGGTTGCTCGCAGACCCCCGGGGCATGGCAGCATCGCACCCTCCCGCCTGGCCATGAGGCACCGACCTGGCGAGGGATGGATGGAGGGACCCACCGTCCGTCTTTCTGTCCCCTCCGAACTGCCACAGCCTCACCGCCTGCGTGGGCAACGCTACCCTGAGCACCAGAATGACCCCTGGGTGGGTTTACGGTGTCGCAGGGGAGGGTGAAGGCGCTTTTGGCCCCGCGTACACATTGTGCATCAGCCGCCTCATCCAAAGTGTCCATAAATGGGTAAAAACCCTGGAACCGGAGCCTGAAGCCCATTTTTCCCTGCGTCGCCCAACGAGAAACAGATGATCTGCAGGAAAACGTTAATCTAGGGTACAGGAAAGTGTGTGCGGGGGGGGGGGGGGGGGAACCCCTCCTTCAGTGCATCCCTCCGGGTGGGAGCTTCACCCTTCCCGGGGGACCCCAAAGGCAAGCGGGGGACGGGGCGGCTGGGGGGTCCCCGGTGTCCCGTCCCCCCCCCACTCCCGCCACCCGCCCGGCTCGGCGGGGACCGGAGCCCCCGTATCCCTCCGGCTCCGGTAAGTCCCCTCCTTGTCCCGTCCCCCGGACTTACCGGCGGCGGCAGCGGCGGCGGCGGCGCGGTGCCTCCCCCGGAGCATCTCTACGGGGCCGGGCGGGGGGCTCGGCGGCGGCGGCGGCGGGGGGGGCGGGGGCGGGGGGGAGCCTGCTGCCGCTGCCCCGCTCGGCCGGCAGCCCGCATTGTGCGGAGGAAGTGGGAGGAGGAGGAGGAGGAGGAGGAGGAGGAGGAGAAGGAGGAGGAGGAGGGTTTGGGTGTGCGTGTGGGCCGGCCGGAGGAGGGGATGGGGTGGGACGGGACGGGATGGGACAGGACGGGATGGGATGGGATGGGATGGGATGGGATGGGATGGGACGGGACGGGATGGGATGGGATGGGATGGGACGGGACGGGATGGGATGGGATGGCCAAACCCAGCCCGCCACATGTGCGCTGAGCTGGTCGGGGCTCTGCCCGCCCCGCTCGGAGAGAGGACCCTCGGTACAGGGTAATCTCCACCCCCCTCCCCGTTAGGGGGACCCCCTGTTATGGGAGGGTCCCCGTTGCAGCAAGCCCCCCCCCCCCCCCCCGGGATGGAGGAGCAGATGTATGGGGAGGCTGCGCTGGGGGGGAAGCCCCATTAAGGGGATCCCCCATTGCAGGCAGTCCCCTTTAAGGAGGACCCCCCCATTAAGGGGAACCCCCGTTGCAGGTAGTCCCCATTAGGGAGGAGACCTCATTAAGGGGAGACCCCATTGTACGGAGACCCTATTAGGGAGAAGCCCCCATTGCAGGCAGTCCCCTTTAAGGAGGACCACCCCATTAAAAGGGAGACCCCATGGCAGGCAGTCCCTATAAGGGAGGACCCCCCATTAAGGGGAACCCCCATTATATGGAGACCCTATCAGGGAGGACCCCCCCATTAAGGGGAACCCCTGTTGCAGGCGGTCCCCATTAGGGAGGACCCCCCATTAAGGGGAGCCCCAATTGCAGCCAGTCTCTATAAAGAAGGACCCCCCCATACTGGGGAGTCCCCATTACAGCCAGTCCCCATTAGGAAGAACCCCCCATGAAGGGGAGCCCCCATTGCAGGCAGGCCCTATAAGGGAGGCCCCCCCATATTGGGGAGCCCCCATTGTACGGAGACCCTATCAGGGAAGACCCCCCCACCGCAGGGAGTCCCCTTTAGGGAGGCCCCCCCATACTGGGGAGCCCCCATTGCGGGCAGTCTCTGACGGTCTGGGGTGGGGGTGGTTTTTACCCCCCCTCCCATCCCAAAGAAAAGACCCTCCTCCTGGATTTAACCCCCCCACACCACCACACACACACACAGGGGACCGCCCCCAGAGCCCAAAGGGTCGAGCCCCGGGTCTATTCGCCGGTGTGAACGTTTATCCAAGCGTTTATCCGAGGAGTCGTGGCTGAAAAGGTCCGCGCAAACATTCCCCAACTAATAATTAACCCGCATAAAAAGGCCCCTAAATACGATTAACCCAGTGACACAGATGCTGCCGGATTAAGTGAGTTGCCCAAGGACATGGAGCGAAGCGGTGGCAGAGGCCGAGCGCCCGCTGGGAGCGGGAAGTAAAGCTTTCTAAAAGCGAGACGTAAAAGATTTCGACTTTTTAAACAGCCTTTGCTTCCCAAATAAGCCCAAGCCGCTCCCCGTGCAGCGCGGGGGACCCTCAAAACGCCGTCATCCGGCAGGTGGGACGGGGAGGAAAGCGGTTCCCTCGGAGCTTTCCCAAGAGAAGGAGCTTTGCGTGAAGGCGACGCGATGGTTATTGACAGGGAAGGGGCTGCGCGGATTATTTTAAGAAAGGATTTGCCTCTCCTCTCCGCTCACGCTCTTTTTGGCCCCAATTCAGTGCAGGGCTCGGGAATAGCGCCTAATTATAAATACAGGTGATTAAAGACCTTATCGAACGAAGAGGGAGAAGCCGGCGCTTGGATTCTCCTCTCCTTGGCCTCACCGACCGTTCTTTCTTCCCTTACGGCTTATATTTAATTTATAGCAGTTTTGTGGCAGCGCCAGTTGATTCCTGCGAAGAAAATAAGTAGCCGGGAGGAGCCGGCTCGGAATTTCCAGTCCCTCCGCTCTGGTGTTTACAGGCGATTGCTTTGTCGGGAGTTCATCGATCACGAGCCGCTGTGTTACTTTCTTTGGTCAAATCGTAACGCAATCCCGGAATAATGATTATATATTTAATTATTAGATGGTTTTATATTAGTATGCGATAATTCATCCATCGCAAGCCGCTGTGTTGTTTTCTTTGGTCAAATCGTAACGCAATCCCGGAATAATGATTATATATTCAATTATTAGATGGTTTTATATTAGTATGCGATAATTCATCCATCGCGAGCCGCTGTGTTACTTTCTTTGGTCAAATCGTAACGCAATCCCGGAATAACGATTATATATTTAATTATTAGATGGTTTTATACTAGTACGTGATAACAGCAGCTATTATAAAATGAGCGAACGGGAGGGTAGTGAAGCTTATTATTTGGAGTTATGGTCATAAGAGCATATCAGCGTTAATTTTTACCCGGCTGGACAGGAGTGCAATTGGCTCAACGCGGCAGATAATCCCTTTAAGCTCGAGCCGGTTAACGCGCTCGCTTAACCGGACGCCGCAACCACCTCTATTCGGACACGTCTCTCTCCTCCGCCCGTCATTCAGCTGAACTCCTCAAACCAAACCTCACCCGAATCTCCCCGCTTTCCGCTTTGACGGGGCATTTAAAAAAAAAAAAAAAAAAAAAAAAAAAAATCTGTAATTTCTGTGATATCCTTTTCCTCCTAAAAAGACTTTTAAACGCCGTGACGGGCGGCGTGAGGTTTTTCACGGCAGCCTCCTCTCGTTTCTGGAGGCCGTTTCGTTTTTACGACCACTTGTTCCAAAACACACGTTGTTTTCCCCTCTTGAAATAAGTCGGGGTCACACCTTTCTGTCGAGCGGTGGAGGGAGGGGGGGGGAGGGGGTCTCCACCTGCCCCCCCGGAGCAGCCACCCGCCGGGTTTTCTTCTTTTGGCGGCGAATTTCCTCCTCTCTCCACCTCCTGCCTGATTCACCTCTTCGGTAGCAACCGGAATCGGCCGAGCAGCGAGAAACCTGCTCCTTGCCCAGCGCCAGGGGCACGGTAGGCACCAGACTCAAAAGAAACCACTTTTAAGTGGCTTTTTAAGTACTTTAAATTTTTTTAAAAGCTCTTTTTTAATTTCTTCTTTTTAGTTCTTTTTAAGATTTCTTTGAAATGTCTTTTTTAACTTCTTTTAAAAATTTCTTTTTAATTTCTTTTTAAATTTCTTCTTTTAAGTTCTTTTTAAAAATTCTTTTAAATTTCTTTTAAATTTCTTTTTTAACATATTTTTTAAATTTCTTTTTAATTTCTTTTTAAATTTCTTCTTTTAAGTTATTTTTAAAAATTCTTTTAAATTTCTTTTTAAATTTCTTCTTTTAAGTTCTTTTTAAAAATTCTTTTAAATTTCTTTTTAAATTTCTTTTTTAACGTCTTTTTAATCTCTTTTTTAACTTCTTTTTAAAATTTCTTTTTAATTTCTTTTAAAATTTCTTCTTTTAAGTTCTTTTTAAAAATTCTTTTAAATGTCTTTTACATTTCTTTTTTGTCTTTTTAATTTCTTTTTTAACTTCTTTTTTAAATTTCTTTTTAATTTCTTTTTTCATTTCTTTTTTAACTTCTTTTTTAAATTTCTTTTTAATTTCTTTTTTCATTTCTTTTTTAACTTCTTTTTTAAATTTCTTTTTAATTTCTTTTTTCATTTCTTTTTTAACTTCTTTTTTATTTCTTTTTTCATTTCCTTTTAAATTTTTTTTTTAAATTTCTTTTTAAAATTTCTTTTTAATTTCTTTTTTAAAATTTCTTTTCAACTTCCTTTTGACATTTCTTTTCTTTTTCATTCCTTTTTTTTTTTTTTTTTTTTTAAAGACATAAGCACTTGGGAAAATGGCCTTTGGGGAAAGACTGGTGGTGATTCCCCGGCTCTGATGCAGCCGGCACACGGCTGAAACTCTTCTCCCCTCCGGCATCCTCCGTGGTGGGCGAGCACCCCGGGGATGGGGTGCACCCGGCTGATGGGGACCACCACAGGCAGCCCTGTGGCTGGGGGAGGGGGGGGCGGGGAGGGGGGGCTTTGATGCGCCGCCCGAGCCTGGAGAAGGCGAGGGATTGACTGAATTACTCAAATTTTGGCCGTGCGGTTTCCAATTTTTTTTTTTTTTTTTTTTTTTGAGGCTTCTCAGCCCCGGCAGCCGTGGTGCCTATCTCCGGGTTCATCGCTTGGGGCGATTCGATCTGTGGTTTTGCCCTGTTTGGGCTCCCTCCCGGCGCAGCAGGAAACCTGCTGCCTTCAGATTGCCCGCCGCGTTCCCGCCACGGGTGCCCCAAAAAAGCCGGGCCCCGAGCCGGGTCGCCCACTCGCGGGGTTCACCCCTTGCAGGGATGGGGATGGGGATGGGGATGGGGATGGGGATGGGGACGGGGATGGGGATGGGGATGGGGACGGGGATGGGGATGGGGATGGGATGAGGATGGGAAGGGATAGGATGGGGATGGGGTGGGGATGGGGATGGGATGGGGATGGGGATGGGGATGGGGATGGGGATAGGGATGAGGATGAGGACGGGGATGGGGATGGGATGAGGATGGGAAGGGATAGGATGGGGATGGGATGGGGATGGGGATGGGATGAGGATGGGGATGGGATGGGGATGGGATGGGATGGGATGGGATGGGGATGGGGACGGGGATGGGGATGGGATGAGAAGGGATAGGATGGGGATGGGGATGGGATGGGGATGGGGATGGGATGGGATGGGGATGAGATGGGGACGGGGACGGGGATGAGGATGGGATGGGATGGGGATGGGGATGGGGATGGGGACAGGGATGAGGATGGGGATGGGGGTCCGGCTCCCTCCCCAGCCACACCACCTCTCCCCCACCCCCAAAAAAGGTGGGTTCTTCTCCCAGCTTGCGCTCCCCAATTTGCCCCCCAGCTAATTAAGCCCCTCAAAGGGGGAGTTAACCCCCTTTTGGAAGGCAGTACCCGGAGGGATGCGGGGCCAGCGGTCCGAGTGATGGGGGAGGCTCTGTGGTACCCAGCGCCCGGACACGGCCAAGAGGCGTCCCCGTGCTCCAGCTACCAAGTTTTTAAACACCGCATCCTTCCGAAAAGGCCTCGGGTTTGCTCCTAGTATCCGGGCGGGCTTTGGAGCGGGACCGGCTGCTTATGCGGTGGTGAGAAAAATCCCTCTCGCCTCCTCAAACCATCTAGCAACCCTCAAATTAGCCAAACGAAGGCCAAGAGGATAACGAGGGATGCCTGCTGGACCAGCATCCCTGCGGATGCTCTCCCGGGGGAGATGCTGAGAGGCGGCCGTGGGGTCTTGTAGAGGAGGTCCCATCGTTTCAGGGTCTCAGCAGCAGTTGCCCCTGATTTCCTCAAGGCCCCAAGGAGGTTTTCGTGGAAATGTGTTCGATTTCTGCTCGGCGACACCAGAAGCGAGCGTGGGAAGGCGGCGAGCGGTTTGGCCCCGGGAGGGGGGCTGCGGCAGGGGGAGGTTGAGGTTTCCGCAGCTGCGTGGTCCCCAACGCCTTTATTTTTTTTTTTATTTTAACTGGGGAGCCGTTTGAGGGGAGAGGGTGATGAGGTCCTCCTCTGCATCCGGAGCGTGTCCCGTATGGGATGAAGGCAGATTCCCCCCCCTCCCCCCCTCCTCCCCATGGGGTACCGCGGGGAATTTGGGACACTGTCACCCATCACTGTCCAAGCAGACAAGAGGCGGCTTCAACCCCATCCCACAGCTCCTGCCGGGGACCTCCCGGCCTCCTTAGCAGGAGACATCCTCGGAGGCAGCCACGTCCTCGATGAGGAGCTAATTATTGAGTTAATTGGAGTAAGAGAGCTGTACAGACGGTCTTAATTTACACTTTGCCTGTTCCCCACGCTCAGCCGGGATGGAGGAGAGGGGCTGTGCCGGTGAGCGATGGAAAACGGGGATGAAGGGAGGGAGCGGTGGCGGGGGAGCCGGAGGGAGGAGGATGGAGGGCTGTTTGGTGGCAGGGGACAGCTTTTACACCTTCTCCCCCCGTCTCCTTGCTCTGAACCTCCCTCCACCCAGGGTGAGATGACCTTTTGGGATGATTTAAGGAAAAAATAAGGCACAGGCAGGGCCGGTTGCTCGCCCAACGCTGTGCCAGCTTCGCCTCCTGCGAAACTTTGATTTACATCACATCAGGGCCTCCGGTTATACGTAACCAAAATAAAACAACCTGCACCGCTCACTGCCCCAGGAAAGCGATAAAGACGAGACCCGGTAAACCACAGATGTAGGTATCTCATTATCTCTAGATAATTATCCGTAGATAATGAGATATCCGAATCCCAGCAACAGCGGAGCGGGTATAAATTCCCAAGGGATGTAAAACGTCGTCTTCCCACCCAGAAGATGGGCACCAGCTACGCGCTGGGGGTGGAACTGCCATCACCTCTCGGTGGGAGCAAAAACCCCCCGACCGGCCCAAGAGGGTTTTATTTTTTCTCTGCTAAACCATATCCTCAGCGAGCTGCTCTCCGAGGGACTTCGGAAACAAAACGAATCCTGTTCTCCCGGGGGGACGGAGGGGGGGACGTGGGGGAGGAAAACAAAAATAACCCCGCGGAGGGATGGATGGATGGATGGATGGATGAATGAGCAGCACAAAGCGAACTGCTGAGGCTTGGGTACAGTTTGGGAGCTGAAAGCTCTCCAGCTCCGTGTCGCCGGCTTGAATTATTGCTTCTGCATTCACACGCCGTTCCTCCGCTGCCTTTTTTTTTTTTCTCCTCTTTTAAAAAAAAAAAAAAAAAAATCCCTGGTGTTTCTTTTCCCTTTTGTTTCCCCCACTACGGGGAGCTCCCGCGGGAAATTTTGCCCTGCAAAACCCATGGGGAGGGAGAGGGTGAGCAGCCCCCCAACCCGGGCGCCCGGTCCTCAGGTGATGGAGCTTGCGGCGGGATTATTGTATGGTCCTGCAAAAACACCGCCTTCTGCCCTTCTTTTCTTTCTCCCGGCGCAAACACAAAGCCACCGTTTGGCCGTTGGGGAAGGTGATGAATTAAGGCTCTTGACAGCTCCCCGTGCCCTCGGCGGAGGGGAAGCTTCCCGGAGCGGGGCTGGCAGGAGCCCGGCCGCATCTGTGACGGGGTGAGGTTGCCAAGTGCCCTGCTTGCAGGCCGTGCCCGAAATCCTCCCGCTGGGATGTTCCCAGGCCGTTCCCGCCTTTCAGAGTGGCTGGCGGGCTGGCGAAACCCATCCCAAGCCTCGTCGGGAGCCGAGGAACATCACCTTTTGCATCACGCCCAGGGTTTGAAAGCCCGTGGTTCCGGCAGCGAAGCCCTCAGCGCGTTCGAACCGTGGGAAGTCCCGGGACTGGGGGAGCCTTGGCGATGCTCCGAGACACCCTCCCTGCTCTCTCGGAGGGCAGGAGGTGGGGATAAACCCCCGCAGAGCCCGGTCCATCACCCTGCCCTTCCTCCGCTGCACCCTACAAGTCAATGAGAGCCACCTCCTCATCCTCCCCCAGTACCACCCCGGTCTTTTATCCCTCCCATTTGACCCCAGTTCCTAACACCACACAGGTGGGACAGAACAGGGCACCTCAGCAACCCTCCATCAGCTGGCATGGCCTCGGGCTGCTCCCGCACCCAGGCCGGGCTGATTTAGGGCCACCTGGGGTGGGCAACCAGAGGCTGGGCAGGGACAACGGGTTGCGGGCATTTCCAGCTTTTCGGGAAGCTGGTGCGGCTGTGATGACCGTTCGCTTGCTGAGATTGGGGTGCCATCCTCTCCTGCCCCCGCTGCTGGCCGGGGGAGTCCCCACATCTCTGGGGACGGTGCTGCTCAGCCCCTTCCCTCTGTACCCCAGGGGGCTCTGGAGCCGTAGGTGCCAGGGGTGCTGTGAAGATGTGCAGAACTTCAAATGCTCTTCCAGCCACCGTCCCTTAGCCTTCAGCGCTCTCGGCGTTGGTGGTTTAGGGTCACGGCGATGCTCAGGAGCTGCCCCGGTGCCGGGCTCTCCAGCGGAGAGAGCGGTGCGGAGACCCGCGCATCCTCCCGCAGCAACGCCCATCCCCAGGGACCTGCTCTCCCGGAGGGGGAAAGGGCTCCGTTACCAGTATACACCAGTGGCCAGGCTGTGCGGGGGCCATGGGGTGCCGGGGAGGGTCTATGGGATGCCGTGCTGTGGCTATGGGATGCTGTGAATGCCTCCCTGGGGCAAAGGAGGGGGGGGGGGGGTTGTCTCTCCATGGCATCCCCAAGGGATGGGGTGAGGACCAACACCCATGGGACCCCCTGCGCAAGTCGGCTGCCCCCTGGGGCAGGGGAAGGAGGGGGGGCAGGAGGGAGGGAGAGCACCCCGGGAGGCTGGAGGGGGTCCCGGGAGGGTGCTGCCGGAGCCGGCTGGGCCGGGGCTGTGGGTTCCTGCTGCCGGCGCCTAATGAGCACCATGATGTAACTCAGGGTAAACCTTGCAAGAGATCAGCCTGAGGAAGTTGCCGAGTCTTTGTCAGGTTTGTTTACCCCCACCCCCCCCGCTTTTTTTGGTTTGTTTTTTGTTTTGTTTTTTTTGTCTTCTTATTTTTTTTTTCCGCTCTGGTTGAGGTCACCTGGTTCGAACCTCAGCGACACGTGGACCTTCCTCCCCTTCTCCTCCCACCCGTGGCCGCAGCGTGCCTGCCCGGCTCGCTCCCAAAGAGAAACCCTCGACCGACCTCGCTGACGCTTTCTGCGCTCTCAAGAGCAACTGGGGGTTGCATTTCTTGCTAAACTTGTGGTTTGGCTGCCTCAGAAATGCCACCTATAGCCACAAATGAACTTGATGTGATGAGTAAGGCAAGCTCTGGCTTGCATTGCCCCTGGGCTTTTTTTTGCCGTCCAAGGAGCTGGGAGGGGATGCGTGGACCGAGGAACCGGCCTCTCCGTGGAGCTGATGGAGCTGAACATCCTGCCTTTACCGGGACCAGACCCCAAAACGTGGCACAAAATGTCCTCACCGAAAATGGAGGCTCCTTCCTCCCAGGCAGGACTGCTGCCCAAGGCAAGGGTCCAGAGCGAGCTTTCTCCAGAGGTCCAGAGGTTGCTTTCTCCATGGAGAATGGAGGATGGACGATGGAGGTGGTCCCTGACAGCCGGGCTGGAGGTTTTTCAACTCCTCGCTGCCTTCGGGGCACTGGGGATGGTGATACCTCCTCCGGGAAGGTGGGCAGAGGGGCACAGAGGAGGTGGGAGCATCTCTGGCACTTCTCAACCAACAGTAGGATCGCGGAAACCTTCTGCACCCCAGCAAGCCGGGGCAGACAGGGGATGGCACCTCTCATGGAGCCTCAGGACATGGGGATGAAGTCAATCAGGCAGAATACGGCCCCTGGGGGCTGACCAACAGCCCGGGCACTCCGCTCCCCAACCCTGGAGCTGCTCCCCAGTAGCTCCAGACCATCCCAGACCCATCTGCCCTGTTCCCACCTCCAACCTGCCCGTGCCCATCTGCTTCTTTCCCTTCCACCGACAATAATCGTTGAGTTTAGGGGGGTGAAGATGCCCGGGAACCGATCTGGCTGAAAGGTCGGTTGGTAAGAGATATAAAAATAAAAAAGGGGCCGATTTCCAAATTCACCCAGTTCCCACCTCCGGTGCAGTCTGCAGCCAGCAGACCCCCGAGGTGGGACTCAATGGGTCTGGTTTGGATTGAGGATGGCCGAGGACACTGAGTTGTGTCTGCCACGGCGGTGGCACATCTGCTGCTGCACGTACCTAAAGGCCAAGAGGGGTTTGTTGATTTATTTCTGAGTGGTTCCCAGCTTGAGAATGGCTACAAGACTCCATTCTCCATGAGTTCTCTCTGATATCTGTGTGTTTGGGTGGTCACTGGGGCCAGCCCACATCTATCTATCAACCCACGCGCAGCTCACACCTCCACCCATGAGATGCTCCCAAAGTCTTTAAACCATTTTTCGGTTCCCTTCTGGCTGGGGTCAGAGGTGGCTTCACCTCTCCGGGGTGTTCACCTGGCACTGCTGCGGTGTCTCTGACCTTCCTTTGCCCGGTGTGGGAGGACAGGCAGCCGCACGGCTTTGTGGTGAGTTTGGTCATTTTAATTCTCCCCTTCTGCCTGCAGAAACTGCTGTCTCAGGAGGGCTGGAAACCCTTCAAAGTCTTCTGCAAGGCTTGCCAGCTCTGGGCTGGCTCCGGTCCTGCTCCGGAGGTTGCTCTCTTCCCTCTAGGATGGAGCGGGGTGGGTTTTCCTCTTCCACTGGGAATCCTCAGCACGCGGCACTGATGGGGAAGAGGACACCAAGAGGGATGAAGGTTTTCTAGAGAAGAGCCAAGCTCGGCTGCTACCAGCAGCACTGACCTACAGGTCTGGAGACCTCTGAGAGCTCCTGCAGGAACCCCAAGGGCCAGGGTGGAAGGTGTCAGGGTGCAGCGTCCGATGGGACTCGTGGCTGTGGTGGTGGCCACCAAGTCCCCCGAGCTCAGAGGCTTTCTCTGTGCTAGCAGGGAGGTCCCTCTCTTGTGGAGATCATCTCTTCTTCTTCCTCCTGGCCGGCGCTGGGTCTCTCAGCTGGGCTTTTATCAGTTTGGTCCACTTCGCCCACCACAGAGCAAGTCGCGAGCGTCACTGCTCCTGAGCCACCAAAACTGAGTGCAATACAGGCAATAAAACCATCAGAGCTGGCGGGAAAAGAGTTGCCTTCCTCCTGGTGGGGCGTCCTCAAGATGCTCCACGCAGGAGGGGATGTCGCAGGAGACTTAACTGGAGCGACACGTTTTTCCTCTTCCTGGGTGGTTTGTCTCGAGGTCTCACCGGAGGAAAGAGCAAGACCATCCCCTTTATCTGCCGGGGTGGATTAGGGCTCGTCTCCTCCAGCCTGCAGAAACGCAGCCGAATTGCCAAGGTGGGACCAGGAAGAGGAGACTTCTCTGTTTACTCACATAGTTTCAAGGTGAATAACACACACGTAGCCCGGCTTTGCCTTGACTTCGGTGGGGCCGTCAGAGAGCGAGACCTTCCTCTCCCGCCTCACCCAGCCCTTGGGTTGTCAGGATGGGCAGGAGGAGCTCTTAAGTGGAAGGACATGGGGCTTTCCACCCCCTTCTGCACCATCCCAGCGGGGGCTGCTGGCCACAAAACC